>NW_017300239.1:80495-97321 GCF_001594075.2 Trachymyrmex cornetzi
GATTAAAATAACTATTTTATTTGTATTAATACTATAATTACTATTATTTCTCAAAATATAGAACTGATATTAAAATAAAAATTGTATTTTTTATATATATTGTCCATAACAAATATGCTACTGCCAATCCTAGAATGTGTGACAATCAACCCAGAACACGGGGTTGATTGTCATATTTTCGCAACATCATTTAAAATTAAATAACTTATTTTTATGATATAATGAAAATTCACGAGTAATATTTTTTTTAATACCTAAAGGATGTATAGGTATATTGTAACATATATAATATTTCAAAATCAGGCATCCACTTTTTTCTAAAAATCAATAATCAAAAACTGTAACAATTGGTCCCGGTTTCCCCTCTATTTGTTTAGAGCTAATGTTAAGAAATTAGAGACTATAAGTGTATAAGCATATTGTAATTTTTATTAATTAATTTTAATTTTATTTGTAAGTTGTAAAATTATAAGTTTTTCAATTAAATATTTGACACTTATTATAAAATTTTATGGAATTTTATTGAAAAAATTGTAGCTTTTATACATAAGCTCTTTATGTTTTTGAATACTTTATGAATACTTTTATAATAAAAAAATTTTTTTTTATTTATTTATGATAAAAATTATTTATGTATAAAGAAAATATTTTTTTATTGTAGGTCTAAAGTGCTCTTAATGCCGTTCAATTTCCATTCTGAAAAATTTTTTTCTATCTCTTATAGTTTCGACGATATTCAATTTGAAAAAAAGACTGATTTTTTTCAAGGGAGAATTTCACCCCCTTAATGTGCGGCTCAGCATGTATAAAAAAATAAGTGTCTCCTATTTTTGTCCATAGAATAACATACTAAAAGGTCATTTAAATCGGAGAGATTTACTTGGTTGTGTTTTCTTGTTAGCAGAAAAATCACTTCCTGTCCTTTAAACATAAGAGAGAACTATATTACAAAATGGGAAAATAAATTATTTTATGATGGGACATTATTTGTTGAATTAGGAGCTCGCGAAATACGCAAAACTGATTTTTGAGCTGCAACTCTTAGCAGGAAAACCATCCCTTTTCACACAAGAGAGAACTATACGAAAATCCATTTTCTTTTACATTAAAAACAAATTGATTTAAAAAATCACCAGAATAAGTGTGATGTTCTGTTAATCTTGCCTTCATTGGTTGAATCGACTGTGATCTTGCCTTTATTGGCTCGGTCGGGGAACGGCGCACTTGCACACAATTCAATTGCACACACCACTCACATCGACCAATTCCTAGTAATTTTCAACTGCTTTACTAATGAGATTATATTATTTTAAATTAGCCAATTAGCAATATGGGCAATTGATATACACTCGGTTAGATCAACTTTCTTAAAATTCCGGACCTCGAAGACCTATGATAACTCGATAATGGACTTTGATTCCATCCCTCCTAGTTCTGATAATAATTGTCACCTCATCTTCAAATTTCTCTGTGATTAATGTCTCGATATAAGGTAAAATTGTATTTGGCACACAGTTCAGTTCCAAAATTGAGGGCTTAAAAAACGGGCGATTTTTGCGATTACTCTTTTCCAAGTCTGGCGGTTAGGACTTTTAGTATGTTGTATAATCATTTCGAACAACTTTTAGCCAACAAATCTTTTACGACAATTTTTACTCCAAAAATCTATTTTTCCTTGGCTAATTATACATATATACTAAAAATTAGATAATATGTCTTAAACTTCAGTAACTGTGCACTATATATAGGGGACTCAGCTGCGATGACCTTGACCTTTATATATATTGTCAAGATCATGATCCAGAATGAGCTCCAATAAGATTTAGTCAGCGCTTGTTATTTGTTGAAAAGTTATTAATAAAAAAGTTTTTTTAAATAACGTTTCATTTTTACTATATGCAATATTAAGAAGTACTGCACATTCTCTCTGTTTAGAAGCGTCCGACTTTTCACGCGAAACAAGGTTTATCCTACCTCCTCCCTTGCCAAGAGGCGTTCGACTTTCAACGCCCAGCAAGATTCATCCGCATGAAAAGTCGCGCGCTTTTAGGCAGAGGGAAGGTAGGCTGAAACTCGCTTCGCGTGGAAAGCGCGCCCATAGATAGAAAAGATGGTAGGGTAAACCTCGCCTGTAGCTATATGTTGAAGTAATATTGTTTTCATTTTTCATTCATCTTGGAGATATAGTAGTGAGTGTTTGAATATTTAACTGGGTCCCCTATAGTAAACAATTACCATTTCTTACGATTAGTACATTACATTGAGTAAAAAAAGGATGGTATCAATTATATTATATTGCTAAAAACTGCTTTCAAGGAAACATAGTTAAAAAATGTGGAAGAGCTTACCTGAGAGCAATCTTTAATTAACAATCTCACGAAATTGACAGCACACGGTCGTTAATATGATTCTTCATAATTCAATATTATCACCATTGGCATTGATGCATAATTATATGTTTTGGTGAATTAATCAAACAAAATCTAACCAAACACAATGACCGATTGCTTAGACGATATTCCTGGATTCTATTTAGTCGACATTGTCAAAATCAGACTCGAGTATTCTGCATATTGGAAATGAAATAAAACAAATGTTCTTCAATGATTAATAAAATTAATTGTTTTATAGTTGTATACATTTACGAGATTTAAAAAAAAATACCATTTTAGAAATTTAGTTTTCATATTTACAATTGCAAAAATTGAAAATTGAACTGTATATTCATTAATTTCAATAAAAAATATTAATACTAATGTTAAATATTAGTTAAAATGCAATTGTATTAATCGCGGAATTGACAATTTTATAACTTTTCTAATTTTTCTTCTACAGAAATTAAAAAACATGTAAAATGAACTCGATATCTCATAATAGGGGCCTTTTCTCTATGTATGACTAAATCATAATATAATATAATAATTACATTTATTAATATATCTATTTTTTCAGACAATCTTGATTAAATTTTTTTTTAATATTCTATATAGAATGTCCCGGATTTAAATGGTCAAACTTCAGAAGTGTGTAGAAAATCAATATACTATAAGAAAAAAAATCTTATAGAGATATATGCTCGTTTTTATTTTGTTTTAGAAAACAACACAAAAAAAAGACAAAACGTAATTTTTGGAATATTATTGTTTTCAAAGTAGAATATTATTGTTTTCATGTATGATTTCAGCAATAATGTTTCAGAGGCAGTGCGAGAGTATTCTCGCCGATTTCTAAACAGAAAAGTGCCGGATCGGTCATTACGTTGACCAGATTAGTCTTTGGCTGCAACACGAGCTATTCGACAAGATGCAATGCGTGCATTGCTGCAAGAGGCCAACATTTTGAACAATATCTGCATGCAAGTGACTACGAAAATAAATAAATACGAATAAATAAGTGATAAATGAGTACAAAAATGAAAACTACGTTTTATCTTTTTACGATTTTCTCCAAAATGAAGCAAAAACGAGTATATCTCTAAAGGACTTTTTTTCTTAGTTTATCGATCCCCTAATACGTTCCCGAAGTTTGGACATTTAAATTCAGGGCTCTATATCAGTAATTCCCAAAATGTGTCACAAGTTGATTTTTAGTGGATCGAAAATTTTCAGAATGTTAACTTACATTTCGTTGTTTCATATGACTGTACAAACTTATACACGCCCGTTACTTATTTTGTACATACGTGAAATTGGATTTTCAACAATGGTGAGAATCAAAATCAAATATCAAAATAGATTACGATTATCAAACTCTTAGCGTCTGGTAATTCGCATCAATGCTGATATTAAAATTACAGTCAACAGAAATACTAAACAAGCGCGTTTTTTACACATATTTCATTATATATTTAGGAACTAGATTTATATAAAATTATGTTCAATAAATTTAAAATTTAAAAACGCATATTCCATCCGTTTTTCGCCAACCTTCAGTTGGCAGTAGTCGGTCGTAAAAAATAGGAAAAATAATTAATATAAATAATTAATATACATAAATATAAATAAATAATTTACTCTTTCCCTCCCGCTTTCTCATATTTATTAATTAAATGGATATTACGCGATCTATACCAATTTGAGAAAATGGTGCCTGTTCTATGTATTTAAAAAGATATAATTTGTACTTACGGCTAGCATTCATATAAAAAGTATGAAAGTCTTCATTCTTTTACTTTTCTAATTGTAACACGTAAATGTTACGTGAAACTTTTTCTATACGGTGTATTGAGAATATTTCGACTATATATTTATGCTCAAAAATGCACTTATAAAATAATTGTCAAGGACGTTTACACACGTATTTATTGCGCATTTCTCGTACACGATATATTACACAAGAATATACCATACATTATGCATATAACGTCAAACATGTTGCGCATAAAAAATAAAATAAAACCATAGTAACATTTTAATATACATTCTTTATCGATCACATTAATAAAATATACTAAATATAGAATATATAATATAATAAATGTAAAATGCGCTACACAAAAAAAAAGAGAATATATATTCTGACTTCTAAAAATAAGCAATTTTCAAGAGAGCGTAACTTTGTCAAAAATAATCATAATGAGATAATTCAAAAAAGATTTTAAAGCTTTCATATAGCTCCGTAAAGAATCAGTTAAATTTTTATCTAAAATACCGATCTGAAAAGTAGAGATTTCAAGCTTTAAAATTTTTGAATCACCTCAATATGACTATTTTTGACGAAATTATACTATCTTGAAAATTGTCTATTTTTGGAGGTCAAAATAGATGATTCCTTAACTTTTTAATGTGTAATATTATAAATTATATAAATGTAAAACATAAAAATACGCAAAGTGTGTTACTATGGTTTTATTATATTATACATGTATGCAATATAGTCGTATGTTCAATGTGTTTATATGTAATATAACTGTATGTATACTTTGTAGATCGTTTGATAAGTCTGGTAAATCTTTATGAAATGGTGCCTCAATCCATTAGATAACATGACATCTGGAAAGTACTACTCTTCACATCCTTCTAGACCAAATTTCAATCAGAATTGACGCATTGTTCACATTCAGTAGTCGTTTAAAGCGAGCAAGAAATTTTAGTTGCCGCGTACAGAAATGGACAAAAAACGAATTCCATGCAAACGCATTTACAGAATTGGGCTTCGAACTGATTCCTCATCCACTCTATTCTTCGAATTTAATAGAAAAAAGTCGTCAAAGTTCAATTCTGTAATTTTGCACTAAATTCATTTTTTTTTATTTTTTATTTTTGTTTGCGGCAACTGCTAAATTTCTCGCTTGTTTTAAATGACTATGGAACGTGGACAACGCATCAATTCTGAAATTTAGCCTGGAAGAATTCAAAGACTGGTACTTTCCAGTAGTGTTTCGGACGATACCGAGACTGGTCTCGGTATCGGCGTCGAGACTGAGACGAGACCGAGACGAGATCGAGACGAGACTTAAGGTCTGAATTCGAGACCGACACGAGACTGTTTGTGCCGAGATTCTCGACGATACCGAGAGTCTCGACGAGACTCTCGGTATATTGAATATTCGTGACAGATTGTTCTGTATTCTGAACTGGAACCATTGGAATTACTAGAACTACTGGACATTGTTTTAAATTTAATCCTCGCTTTCAGAAATGATACTCAATTACAGGAATTGTTCTGTAGCGAAAGCACTTCGTAACTTCTTCTATCGACTATTTTCAAAGAAGAACCTAGCCAAACGCGAAAGACTGATGATATTTAAACAAATGACTATAGAGTAACTGCCTCTGGCGCCGCGTCTGCTTGCAATCCAGCAGATCGCTACCTAACTTATCGGCCTGATTTATCCAAGGTCAACAAGTCAATACGCTGAAAGCGTATGTATTTCGGAAAAGTGTCAATAGAGAGTTTTTGCAATAACGTGAATCCAGGTACGGTAAACGTTAAAGTCACGTAATCCTTTTCTTAATTAATCGCTAAGAAGAACGTGACCTTAGCGTTCACCGTATCTAAATAAACGGTACTGCAAAAACTCCCTAATAATACAGAATAGTAAGAAAAATAATAACTAATTGATTCTTTATTTGTTTCATCTTTTTCCTTCTTTCTTTAATTTAAAAATGCATGAATTATACACTCAGTCGTGTTACGGGTCGTACAAATCTTTATATTTATCTGTGTATAAATGCTATATAATTTTTAACATGTATATTTTAAATCTCATATACGATATTTTTTTAATTGTATACAGGGTGCTTGATAATTAATGAAAAATCTTTTGCATAGCAGCAAAATGGATTAAACTGAAAAGAAAAGTCCTTTGTCATTTTACAATTTTCGTAATAGTTAACAAAATATTAATTACTAAAAATTGTCGAAAATTAGTCTTCAATAATTTTTTACTCAAATACTACCAGCTTTACAGAAAACCTGCAAGAGACAAAAATTGTTTACTATATTCTCATAGAGCTCTAAGAATTTTTTCAGAATTTTTTATTAACCTTTTAGTATTGCATTTTCTTATTTTTACCAACATGAGAAAATATTAAAAAATTTTCAAAATTTTATGAGAAGAAAATAAACAATTTTTGTGTCTCACAGTTTTTCTGTAAAGTTGATAGTTTTTGAGTAAAAAATTATTGAAAATCAATTTTCGGCAATTTTTTTTGCAATTAATATCTTGTTAACTATTACAAAAATTGCAAAATTGTACAGGACTTTTCTTCTTAGTTTAGTCCATTTTGCTCCTACGCAAAAGATTTTTCATTAATTATCAAACACCCTGTATATTCGCACCTGGTGGCACTTTAGACTCACCTAGTACGAAACAGTTAACGACAAATATTCTATATCTGTATAAATATAAATATTGATTTTACGACATTTTATTGTACTAAATTAAATAACTTTTCAATTGAAAATGTGTCATTACATATATATGTGATACATTTTGCTATTTATCCAGACGAAATATTTTACTATTATGTATTGTTATTATTTTTATAATATTTCTAAACTATTATAAATGGCATATATATTGTTATTATTAAAAGAAATTTGGTATATTTTTATTAATTTGGTATAAGAATACACAAATTAAAAAAAATGTAACAATTTTGTATACAATTATTAAATTTTGTATTGCTTACTCTTAATTATAAATTCTCTTAATAACTTATCTTTAATAATAATAATCACAAAATGCAACTTTAAATAAAATCATTAAAAAAATATCCTTTAAACCAGATATATTCATTTATTTTTCAAAAAATTGAAATTGCTAACACACAAATTAATAAAATAATTAAAAAATTTAATTAATTAATAAAATAGTGAAAAGAATTTAAATTATGTATAAATATAAATATTGATTTTACGACATTTTATTGTACTAAATTAAATAACTTTTTAATCGAAAATGTGTCATTACATATACCATATGTGATACATTTTGCTATTTATCCAGACGAAATATTTTACTATTATGTATTGTTATTATTTTTATAATATTTCTAAACTATTATAAATGGCATATACATTGTTATTATTAAAAGAAATTTGGTATATTTTTATTAATTTGGTATAAGAATACACAAATTAAAAAAAATGTAACAATTTTGTATACAATTATTAAATTTTGTATTGCTTACTCTTAATTATAAATTCTCTTAATAACTTATCTTTAATAATAATAATCACAAAATGCAACTTTAAATAAAATCATTAAAAAAATATCCTTTAAACCAGATATATTCATTTATTTTTCAAAAAATTGAAATTGCTAACACACAAATTAATAAAATAATTAAAAAATTTAATTAATTAATAAAATAGTAAAAAGAATTTAAATTAATTGCAAACCATAGAAGAAATTGAAAAAACATTTATTATGATTATCGAGACCGAGAGTCTCGATTCGAGACGAGATTGTCGAGACCAAGCCGATACCGAGACGAGACTAAAAATTTCAAGACCAAATCGAGACCGAGACGAGATTTGAACTAGTCTCGTCTCGTCTCGGCGAGACCGCATCACTACTTTCCAGTTATTACGTCATCAAATGGAATGTAACACCATATCATAAAGATTTACCAGATTTATCAAACCATCCACGTATGTACGAAATATAGTGTACAATATGTTTATGTCCAATAAGTATCATTTGTATATATCTTTTACTTTACCATGCTTTGACATTAAAAATATTAAAATAACTATATTTAATAAGGTCTAGTACTCGATATGACCTATTTGCTATTTGTAGGTAGCTACATAGTTAAATCTTCACTGCACTGATGTAAATATTGAATATGTCTCATATTTCCAATTAACGTTCAAAAATGTTTCCTATTTTGAATCTGACTACTAGTTTCCAATGTTGGATTTAACCAAATTCGCAACGTTTTTGTGCAAATGATTTTGTACGTAAACAGAATCTTTTCGAATTATATTTAATTGGGTGTAAGGTAACTGAGACATTTTCAATATTTATATGTGTATAAAGAAAATTTAACTATCTATGTAACTACTCACAAATAGCAAGTAAACCACATCGAGTATTAGACCTTATTAAATGCAGTTACCATAATATTTTTAACGTCAAAATATGATAAAGTAAAAATGATATAATACCGTATACATTTTATTTTAATTAGCGCAACTTTGTGATAATTACTTTTGTTTAGAAAAATATATACAGTCAATAATATTGTAATGGATTTCTAACATTAATACTTTTTGTTTAAAGTTATATATATTTAAATTTAATTTTGTACAGAAAAAATTAAAAACAAATGATTTTACGATATTATTACCTAGCATTTTTATCTAGCATATTACTTTTTCAGTTGATGCATGCCTCCCTCTTGTTTTTACTTAAAAAAGTAATTTTTAAACAATAAAAAACTTTCATTTTGTGTGTAAAAATTTTATAAAATTATTGTCAATTTCTATATAAACTACGTACATATATGTATGCGTGGCGATAAAAATCACAATCAACGAAATTGTAAATGAACGATATCTTATAATTTGAAGTAAATGTGGGTGGAAAAGATATAAAATAAAAGCGCATTATTTACCTATTACGCATTATTTATCAAATTATCAGAATACGCTGTATATTTAAATGATTATAAATATTAATAGATATCTCAACGTCTTTTTTTATTTCACTATCTATTACAAATGTATGAATTATAAACATTTATTTTGAATATTTAATAAACGGTATTAAAAAATTATATAAAATTATACAGCTTTGTAATTTTGTTTATAATTGCAAACTATTTTTTCAGTAGATATAAAATTCTTTTATGATTTACATAGATTTCATGATTGAAATAGATTATATATATCTGAAGAGAGGCCTATATTATGAGATACGATTTTATTTTGCGTAAATGCTAGAAGTCTATGGGCAGAATTTAAAAAATAATAGGTCAACACATTTTGAAAGGAATTTAATAAGCTTTAAGATAATGTTATGTAAAATTTAATTCAAATTCTATTTTTTTTTTAAATTAAAGAAATGTATTGTAAAAAGTGAGCAAATCGCAAGTCAAAAAATTGTACTCCTAATATAAAATGCTCAGAGAAATCGATAATAAAACGCAAACTATATTAGTACTGCAATTAAAAAACTTTATTTAATGTTTCTAAAATACCAAACTAACACAGTCAATGTGCGCGCAAAAAATGAGTATGCGATGCATTATCCTCAGGACTCGTCTTCAGATAGTTGGAATCAAGCATCGCAGAAACAGGCACTCGACGTTCATTCCATTTGTCCTTTTTATTATTGTACAATAATATTTATACTTTAGTAATAACAATTTTCATTATGACATAGGAGCATAGGTTATTTCATATTAGAAACACCCTAGATATCTCATATTATGATTTCTACGGCTTATGGTTTTATTATCATCAAATTTAACTCCTGTAATTAAGTAATTCAACAGATCCCGTATTTTTCTATTAGTACAACCTTACTTTATCACTACATGAAGAATTTATTACCAAATATTTACTTATTAAATAATAAACAAGGTTTGAAGGCTCATGTCGATGAAACTTGAAGACATTCAAATTCTCAAATCTTTTTTTTATAACGACTATAAGTATGATTTAATAATGAATTTTCCACTAAACAGTTTTCAATCCAAGAGCAATAAATTTATGGTGGAATAAACCTACTCCTCCTCAGTCCTATTGCTCGTGGCCGAACGTGGTGACTTTTCTCATATGCCTGCGGTGCGCACGTTGGTTGTACATAGTCATATGGGACCTACAGTTTAACATCGATTCCGAACAACGAAATTTTATTAGAGAAGTTTCGAGGATACTCTCAGTGGTTTACCACTGCCTTCCGAGAGAAGCTACAAGCGAGGCTACAAGTGTTCGAAAAAATTGTTCGGTTCTCTAGGATTGAACCCGGGATCTCTGGCATAGCAGTCATTATTTAATAATGGCGTTATTTAATAAGTAAATATCTCGTCCGCTGCCCACTATACCACGCTCGCATTCGGTGGAACCTACAAATAGCATTTATTAGTTTAGCAGAAACGCCTCTATCTCATATTAAGCG
Organism: Trachymyrmex cornetzi; assembly: GCF_001594075.2. Classification (NCBI taxonomy): domain Eukaryota; kingdom Metazoa; phylum Arthropoda; class Insecta; order Hymenoptera; family Formicidae; genus Trachymyrmex; species Trachymyrmex cornetzi. Next base: position 91,072 of record NW_017300239.1, read on the forward strand.
CCTACCTCAATAATATAAAAAGCTTTCCTCTAAGAATAATATTTTTCATAATTAAAAAGTTTTTAAATGTGTGTGTTTGCTTCTTTCACATATAAGCCAAATATTTTTTATATATTATACGAGAATGCTTAGTTTTTCATAAAACATCTTTAAATATATGAATGATAGAAATATGCAAACACAATGATGTGCATCGGATTCCCAGTCAGAAATGACAATGAAATCGTTATCGATTCGACGTCAATTTGATGATTTCGACGTCGAATTGACATTGATTCGATGTCGATTCCATTATCATTTCTCACTGGGCTTGCTTTTATTATAAAATAAAACGTATTTTGTAGTATTCTGATATCTTTTGGAAATTTTTAATTGTATATTGGATATGAATTTATATCCAAAAGAGACAGATTATATAAAAATTACATCAAAATTGTATCTTTCTATAATTAATGATAGTTTTTAACTTTTATCTTTTTCATTTTAAATTTGCATAAATTTATTTGGTAGCATTCTTAAATCAGCTATATATTTTTATAGAATATCTTATAAAAAGCTGCATCTTCGATTTCAGCCTGAATCCGTGTCAGTGAGTGGTCCTAAGCTTATGATAATCACCGCGATAAACAAAAATTTCGGAATTTTCGTTGTTGTATTTTAACTTTACATTACACTTTTACTGTTTTATACTTTGCAATGAGCTGATTATCTCCAAGAAATATATAGTTTAGCTAAGAAATTGTACAGTTAAAAATTAGATATATTTTTGTTATTTATGAAGTTATATGACTTCTAATATTTTATATTGATACATGAGGTATCCTTGAAATAATGCAGATTATCAGTTATGCATAAAATGTCGATTTTAAATTGAATCTCTTATGTGTCTGTTTTAAGACTGGATCTTTATGTTATATAAATCCATATGTTATAGAAATAAACACTATCCATATGCTACTTAACTTTTAATATTATCTATACACTTATACAAAAATAAATATACAAATAAATTACGCAGTGATGATAATCTAACGTTTGTAAGCTAAAACAGGGGATTCCTGCACTGATAATTACTCTTGTAGTTCAAAATAAACGAAGCGAGAGAAACACTCAATAATCTTCTACAGTGCAAGTGGCTTATAGTTTTCATCTCGTTCGTTTTAAATTTGTTTGGCAGCATTCTTAAATCGGCTTTATTCTTTTACAGGATATATATACATATATATATTGTATATAGAGCCTTTTTATTAAAAAAAAATTCTTTATAAAAATCAGAATTTAAAATAAAATCTAATATTTGAGAAAAGATTATAAATTGTAAGTTATATGTACATAAATTTATATATATATATAAAATTTATATGTAATATAATATGGAGGGAACATATATTATACATGTTCCCTCCATGTAGAATGACCCATTTTAATCAACGTATTTGCATTTCTCCGAAATTATAGAAGACATTGAAATTTTGTTTTTACGGTAGTATATATAATTATGAGGCTACGTAATATCGAGAGAAATATTTTGATTAAAAAATCTTGAATGAAGACGTCAAATGAAAGTTAACTTAACTTTTTAAATGATTATATAGTTTTTGATATACCTACATTTGTAGCCCTGTTTATTACGGACTCAATGCGTATAACTCAAGGTTGTCGAAGATCAAATGACAAAATGTGAACTTACAATATTATTACCTTCATATGTGTTCAAACTGCCGTAAAAGATCCTATTAGCTATAAATGCAGAAGGAAATAATATATAATTTCTAAATCACACGATACATTCGACAATGTTATTGGCGAGATATTTTAACAGTCGCTCGAATTGACGTTTTCAAGTCATCGGAATTATTCGATTCTTCACCATGTACGATATTTTTAAGGTCTCAAAGAAAAAAAATCTAATAGCGTTAAGTTTGGGAATATAGTTGGCCAAATAATAAGGAATCTTCTTCCACACACAATCCACCTTTTAGAAACATTTGGTTCAAGATATTTCGAACTCTGCAAACTCTGCAAACTCTGCATAATCTGCAAGCGCCCCATCTTGCTGAAACAACAGTTCTTACCTAGTTATAAGACGTTCTCTTTGAAAGTTCCGGCAATTTTTCTTTCATAAACTATTGTAAATCACGTCTGTAAGGGTACTATTGAAAAAATAAGGACCAATCATGTACCCGTAACACTGCACTAAACATTCACATCGACCATGGCCTGGTACGGTGTGATATGATATACAGTATTGTATCAATGAGGGTTTTTGTTATTCAATAATATGAACAATAAGAATCTTACTGGACGGGATTTGAAAACTCAACAATAAGAAATAGAAGTAATGACCATAACGGTTAAAACCTAGATCCCTAATGCTTAAATAATTCAATCTGAATTACTATATATACCTACTGTATATACGTAAAACTACGAACTCACAATCAATAATTCCAATTAATCTCGGTCGCGTACGAGTCCTACAAATTCGATTTTGTCGAAGTTTCATTATGCAATTCCGAATTGCTGTGTCATTTGAATGGCGTCTGTAAACTTCCGGTTGCGACACAAACATACGGTAGCCCTGAAATTTCCGTGACATTTATTTAAAATTAACGACATATCCATACTATTTCATTTTATATATGCATATAAAGAAAAGATTTCTTTACATTTTTTAAAAACAAATTTATGCATTAAAATAGTCCAACCAAATGGATGTTTAAATTAAGAATGTGATTGTTTGCATTAAAACTAAATTTTTTTTGTTAAACAAAATATGTTATATTTAAAATTTAATTTGTTTCAATGAAACAAATGTAAATAGAATTCTCTAGTCCAAACAAATTTTTTTCTCTGTATAATTTGTCATTATAAGAATTAGAATATCCATATATATATTGTTTGAGTAAAAAATAGAATAAAATGTTGATAATATTATTATATTTACAATCATTACATTTAGCTATCTGTGCAGATATAGATATAATTAATTATTATAAGCGCATAGGGATATGGAAATACAATTTATACTTTCTTAATTTTTACCTATCTTCTTAATTATCTTTCGGCAATTTGTTTGTTTATATGATATATAACAATAAGGGGATAACTTTCTAAAAAGAAATATATTGAATAATAAGTTTTTTAGTTTGGAATAATGCAGGATTTTAAGTTGGAACAAAAGTTCGTAGCATAGCAAATTTCAAAATTCATATAACTGTAATTTCGTTAAAAATAAAGAAAATTTTAATTTAAAAAAAGTTTTAGAGTTTAAAATCTTTATTGTCAAAAAATCACTATGTTTTGTGAGTTTGATCATTTTTACATACAGAAAACTACGAGCTGGACAAAATGGGAAATTTTTATTTTATTTTATGGGCTTGTTACATGTACAAAAAACTTGCGAATTTTTTTTACTTTCAAGCATGAAAGCTAAGGGGATCCTAAAGCCGTATTATCGACTAAATCATATAATTTTTGTATATATATATATAACAAATACTTCTTTTCTCTTTCACAGATTCGAAAATCCTTTTCCAGGATTAAAGTATACGCATTAATACGTGTTTGTGAGGTGGAATTTATGCCGAGAACGACCACAAATTTTGAAATTGATATATTTTTTTCCATTTTTTAGTGTAACATGGCGTCTCAAGCTATCAAGTCATGATAATATTTGCTTGATACGAAAGTTTTGCAACCTATACTTACGAAATAGTAATTCATAAACACATAGTTTGTACGAACAAATAACGTCGAGTTCTTAGAATTAGACTTAGACGCTTTATCGCGACGAATTTGTTATGCAAAAATTGTTATGCAAAATTGCAAAAATCACGAACGTGTGACTGCGTACATCATAGGTTGCGTGAGATATTGGTGTGATAATACATAAAGACATGTCGAAGCGCTGGAAAAACAGCGACCTCTGATGACTTCGTCGGAATTCGAGCTGCGCTTTAGGATCCTAGTTTTCCTTACAAAATCATTTTTTACAATCCTTGTAAGACTTTTTGTTACTAAGTTATCGCAAATTGAATAAAAGCAGAGTATAGAAATAACTCGTTTCTTGTAACGCGAAGTTACAGTATACAAGTTAATTTTTTGGTAACTTTACTGGTAACTGTGTTACTTTTTTTTGGTAACTGTAACGGTAACGTAGTTACATTTTTTTGGTAACGGTAACGAATTTTACAGTTGCTTTTATCGTTATTTTGCATACAATTAGACACGGTTCGATTGGACACAAGCCACTCATAGTTCTTGAGACTAGAAAGCCCCTAGGCATCCGTCTGTGATTAGTGATCGTCGATTTTTAAAAAGTAACGGAAAAGTAATAAAAAGTTACTTTCTCAAATAATAACTGTAACAAGTTATTTTTTTATTCGATAACGAGTAACTATTACTTGATGTGTAACTTGTTACTTTTTTAAAAAGTAACTTTCCATTCCCTAAATAAAAAGAATAATTGACTTTGATTGCTCATAACCCCATTAAAATTCATCATACCGCAATTAAAAAACAGATTCTGAAAGTTGAAACTTTGCTCTATCAAATGGTTTAATTGCCAAATTAAAAAAAAAACGTGTAAATATGATACAAATAAAGTAACACTACAAATTTGCTCCAACAATAAATTAATATAAAATCATATAAATTAATATCAAACTTACGAAAGGAAGTGTAGGTTTGGCTTTAGCTTCTACTAAAGCTTCAGTTATATACAGCTTTAATTACAGCTTCTTTGGCTGAAGCTTTGGCTACAGCTTCTCCTACTGGAACGGCTACAGCTTCTCTGGCTGAAGCTTTAGCTGCCCCAGGTTCCGTTTTGGCTAAGGGACTAGTTAGTTGACTTGAACAAGACAGTTTTAGACCTACGATGACAATCACCGCGATAACCACTAATTTTGGAATTTTTATTGTTGTATTCTAACTTCTCATTACACTGCTTTATATCCCGCGACTAGCTGATTATTATAGGAAATAGCTTAGATAAATTTTATAATAGACAGTGTTGAAAAATATATTTTATTATTTATAAAGTTATGACTTTTGATAATTTAAAAATTATTTTGATAATTAATTAATATATAAATTACGAAATAACGGATTATCAGTTGCTCATAAAGTTCCGATTCGTATTAGGTTGATGCAAATAAAACGGTATTATAAAATAGTGGTTTTCCTTTTTCAATACATTATACAATATTTTTAAAAAATTAGTGATTATATCATTCGATAGAGCAAAGTTCCAACTTTAAAAATCTATATTTTTTATTGCTATATATTGATTTTTAACAGAGTTTTATGAGCAATCAAAGTCAGATTGCTCCTTTTTACTTTATCAACGGGTAATTCAGGAACAAAATATCGTAGGAACATTATTAAAAAATGATTTTGTAAGGAATACTTCAAGTTTTTACAAGTTTTAGTTAGTAAAAAATTTTCTCAATTTTTTGAGGGACACGTGACAGACCTACAAAGTGAAAAGAACATTTTTTTTAGCTGGTAGTTTTCTATATATAAAAAATTACCAAACTCACATAAACTCAAAAAATAGTAAGTTTTTTAAAAGTAAAGTTTTCAAGTTTTAAAATTCTTTCTTAAATTTCAATTTTATTCATTTTTTAATGAAGTTATGGCTGTTTTTAAGGAGGTTGTAAGGCAAATTCAATATGTTATGAATTACTTGAAAAAATTACAGACTATTCTAAATTATATTTAATAATAATAAAAAAAGTAGAGACAGTTGACTATCTGGATCAAAAATTATTTAAATAAGTAGTAATATTTTTTTAATTTGTATTCTAATATAAATATATGAAAATGTATTATAAAATAATAATAAAAATCTCAACTTTTTTATATAAATACTTTATAAATTCAACAATATTTATGTAAAGTTACCTTGAGATGCAGACATTAATTGTTCAGTAAATAAATAAAATTTGTTATTTGTTATAAACTAATGGTGAATCTCAATGAAACTTTGCATAAGTCATGTTTAGTACTTAATATATTTATATAAAAAAACATTTAGATTTTTCTTATCATTTAAAAAATTTTTGTTTATAACAATAAAACTAATAACAAATAAAATAAATAATCTATGAAAATGTGTTGCTCAATAAAACCAGAATGTCATGAACACAACTTTCACATGTATATAGTTTGTTTAAAGCGTAAATATTAATATACAGGGTGGACCATCTGAAGTGATCCAGTCAAATATCTCGAAAACTAGTAGGGA
>NW_017300240.1:0-2281 GCF_001594075.2 Trachymyrmex cornetzi
ATAAGTCCGACAGATACGATTAGTCCGTGTACACGAGAATAGTTTCTATTTCAGCGTCATCACATTTAGAGAATAGTTCATAAGAAATTATTTGAGAATCTTTAATCACACACATGCAAGGGGTATAATAACCCCGACAGATACGATTAGCCCATGTGCAATACCACGAAAGAATATCACCAAATATTTCCGCACAACATGTAGAAAACTCTGATCGTCTAGATTGACCGTCTAATTCATCATAGTCGTAAACCCTTTCGAAGTGTTGAATGTTTAGCACATCAAGTGCGTGTTAAAAACATTGCGGAAACCGAGTTCCCGATTGCGTATCAAATGCGGGAACGATGAGCAATTACGGTTAGCCATGTTTGCACAGACTGACTTTGCGCGATCCCCGTCAGTATTTATATTTTCGTTCCACTCAACAATAGTAAAAATGCAATATTTGCGAAAACATGTCGCAACATGTTTCGCGATAACACCATCAATTTAGCACGTACACAAATGCACCCCTTACAATAAAAGGGGCATCCGAGGATGACTTCAATGTAATCTAATACTGCAAATTGTAGCGTCAGCAAATATGCAACTGCTTTGTCAGCGTAATATAAGAAATTTTTTCAAGGACATCATCAATGTAATTTGATACAACACGTGCAAAAGTGCACCTCTTACAATAAACGACGCATCCGGTGATGACATCAATGTAATCTAATAAAGCAAAATGCAACATTTGCAAATATAGAACTGCTTTGTCAGCGTAATATAAGAAATTTTTTCAAGAATCGTTAATGTAATTCAAGATTTTATATATTTTAGTCAACACCGATATGAGGCTTATTGGACCAGTATCTCATAAGTAACCTTATAAACTCAGCTGCTTAAATGTAATCTGTCTTTATCAATATTGTTTAATTCATTGTTAACGATTAAACATATTTTATGTTTAATTAATATTATAAAGAGTTAAGATGTTAGTTTTTCCGATTTGTTAATTAAAACATTTAAAAGAATATTACAAATTATTATATTTAAGATGACAGTAATGAAAATTTCATTAACATACATGTGATCTCTTCATGTTTTTAATAATACGTAACCTCATTAAACAGTTATCTTCGCGGTTCAACTTATCCTTCGAGAATGCTCCACATGTCCACTTGCATCCTTGTAATTAATATAATCTTTTTCATGTTTACGAGATATATCAAGAATTTATAAGTACTCAATTAAGCCAGATGAACATACAACGTAAATACTTTTAAAGCATTTGCCATTAGTTCATCTATAATTGTGTAAAGATTTATAATAATTTCAAGAGAAAGTGTCACAACTAGCCTCGCTCTACCCTACATCGAGACTCCGTACTAAATGATAGCAACACCTTTTCTACCGAATCGCAGTTTACGCTATCACATAATACTCCACATTAATATATACATATATATATATATATACATGTATCAAGTTACTTACATATATGAACATACTTGCAATTTTCCCTTCAGTTGACGCTCGTCTGCAATGTTAACGTCAATGGAAAAAGATTTCGACATATGATGAACGTTTGGTGCACATTATTTAAGTATGTTCACGTTATCGGTTATCGCTTTACTTACCATTTATACTTACCGTCTCTCTTCCTCTTACACGCCGTCATCTTCTTCCCCCTTATGCGATTACATTTCGCACATCTTGGTCCCACCGATTGTTTTTTTATTATATATATTAATAATAATAATAATAACTTAAATAATTACAGACACTTAGATATACTGTTTTAATATGCGTTTATTTCTTTGTATAATGCATTATATACAATATTATCTGAAGCGCACATTATTAATTCGTATTCAATAACTGAATTCTTATCATAAATCTTACACGGTGTTTACTACTTCAAATTTATTCGCAATACAGTTTTAATGTAAATAACTTACAAAATATTTAAATTTATCGTTTATACTATTTGTATATTGGCGCAAATCGAAATATATGTGCTCGACACATTGTGTCGAGTTCAAGCATAAAAAGTATAGTAGACGGTTTCATATACATACACTTGTCACATAAAGATAATTTTACATTGTCAACATCACGTACTTCAACAAATTTAATGACAAGATCCAGTATCATTACTTTCGATGGCGTAGATGACTGCACCAATCGCTGGATAGCTGTCCGTTTTTTTCGATTAACGCCATCCACATAGTATGAAGCAGAATGATGCGGTTGCCTCGGGTATCGTCAATCGCAATTTCTACGTAAGACATTGGTCCCA
>NW_017300240.1:9144-11538 GCF_001594075.2 Trachymyrmex cornetzi
GGGGACTGCATCAGTTGCTCTGAAGACATGGACTCATACGTTCGACCGTAAGTATTTCACTTATATCTGCGGAAAAATTTTTTTCTATATTGTTTATTCGTATGTTTCCTACAGTGCACGTAGCATTTTGAGGAAGGTGTTCGCGCTGATACCGACAGCGTACAAATTTCTGGAGATTGGGATCGCCGCGGGTCCAATGTCTCAAGTGGAAATTGCGATTGGCGATATTCGAGGCAACCGTATCGTCCTGCCTCACGCTACGTGGATGGCGTTTATCGAAAAACGGTCGGACATCCAGCAATTGGTGCGGTCATCTACTCCGTCACCGTTGATGATTCAGGACCTTGTCATTGAACTTGTTAAAATACGTGATATAGACAATGTGAAATTATCTTTATGTGACAAGTGTGTGTATAAGAAACCATCGACTATACTTTTTAAGCTTGAACTCGAACAATGTGTTGAACACGCATATTTTGATTTATGTCAATATACAAATATTGTAAGCGATAAATTTGACTATTTTGTAAATTATTTACGTCAGAACTGTATTATGAACAAATTGGAAGCGGTAAACACTTTACGTAGGATTTATGATAATCATTCTGGTATTGCATGCGAATTGATAGTTTACGCTGTAGATAATATTGTATATAATGCATTGCATGAAAAATAAATGCATACGTAAGTTGTATATCCCAAAGTTTGGAATTAATTGTTCCTTCCTTCCTTATCTCTGCGGTATCATGTTACAGCACATTGCGTGCGAGAGCATCAATCACCGCGCTCTTATTAAAAATAAAATATAAAACTGATATTAAAACATTGTAACGTCCGGCGCGCTATACTATAGCACTCCGGCCGTCTACCAAGCGAACGCGAGCACACAATATAGCAAACTATATAATACGTGCCGCGAGTACCTATAGCATATGCTACCATTGCCGTTACCAACGAACGTTGCGCGCACAGCGCCTGCGCGAATCATAAAATAGAGAATTAATAGGAAATCCGCTAAAAAAACGTAGATTGCACCACTAAAAAACGGAAACAATGAACATTAGAACTAGCCATTCGATAATCGCGAAGAAATAACACCGATTCATTGAGAACAAGCGAAAAACACGTAATGCACTAATAAAATGCATAGCGATGCAACATAAAACGCACGCATCAATCACGAAGGCCTCAAATAGCAAATAGGAGCCACTGCAATTTAAAGGAAGGCACGAATAAGGAAATAAAAGCCCTAAATAAACAAGGGAGACTCGCGCGCGCTCCAGAACAAAGAACTCAAGATACGCAGAAAAGCAGCAAGAAAAAACACACGAAGAATACGCGCTGGTTACACCGCAACCAAGTGCATCACGCGCCAGCCAAGCGCACCCTTAAGAATATCGCAAACTCCGCTAAACGCGAGAACAATCAAAAAGGCGAAAAAAACACGCAGCAATCGAATAAATCGCTATTAAAGAATTAGAATATTCTAGAGATTTTCGCAACAACAAGTGTGCGAAAACACCCCCTTACCGCGAGGGGTCACAATGCGAAACGTATATAAAGCAGGATAATTTGCAGACAATTCGCCTTATTCCTTCTCGAAAACCGAAACGGTAAGGACTCCCAGCGCTTTCATTAGCGCTCCGGACCATCCGTTCCTTCCTACCAATCCAGCTCCGATCGTGCGCCAACCACGGCGTCAGACGAGCTAAATCCTCTACCTGATCTCTACAGCGCAAACCACGGCGACGTGGAGATCACTTCCTAGCGAAAATTCCAACGAGCGCCTTCTCGGCGTCGAGGTCTTTTCGCACTCTTTTCTCTCCGATCTGCCACCATTACAACACGTTCTTTCTGAAGCAGATGCCTAAGAAAAAACGTGGACGTGGCAAAAGAGGAGGGTGACGGACCCACCTAAAGCGACTCCAACGGGAGTTGCTCAAGGAGGGGGCGTTCAATCCGGCCCAGTACTGGGAAATAGAGACTGGAAAGGGGACGGAGGCAACTACCGACGCACCCCCTCGCGCGTGCGAGATCGCGAAGAAACCGGACGCCTCCCTCGCCCCAGAAGCTCTTAAATCCGCTAAGCCTGCGCCGCGGCCACAGCCAAAGCCTCCGGGATCGCCACCGCACATCGCGCCCGTGCGCAAACCGACGAGGCCTGCGATAATAACCAATAAGCCTTGCGTGGTAGCTCTAACGCCTTGTACAATAAATATTCAAATCTTAAAATCGTAGATATTTCTATTCTTATTAAAAGCCTTTTCATTTCCTTCCACATCCTTCTCATCACACAAGAGAGTGTAGATTAGAGAGACAGCGAGATGAAGCATAACTGACGCTTCCTCTAAACTCTCTATTTTATTTTATGAGAAAGGACCTGGAAGGCTAATT
>NW_017300240.1:11724-12844 GCF_001594075.2 Trachymyrmex cornetzi
CGTCTCGAGACCGCCGAAATCTCGCGCTCAGGACGTAACATAAAAACTGGTGACAAGCTCGGTGGGATTTAAACTCGCATTTCGGGATTTAAACTTCACACATTAAGATTTAAATCTCCCGTCGCGATTTAAAGCACACATATTCGAAGACATAAACCTACCAGGATAAATCGCGAAGCTCGGGATTAAAACTCGCGTAATAAAAGACAAAAGAAAACGAAAATCAGTTAAAAACAGGTGACAAATCGGAAGGGACAATAATGCTAGGAAATATTAAGTCTTTCCCTTTTCCTTATTTTTAGATGTGCAGAAGCACCTGTAATTACCGCGAACGGCAACAATTTTCTGCCGCCGTGATATACACACACCGTGCGGACAGAGCGACTTGCGTGTTCGAGATATTCTACTATAGCGAGGAAACTTTCGAGATAGCATGTATCTCGTGTATACACCAGATACCCACGCCAAAGAGAAACCGTTACTTCGCGATATACTCGCATTACATTCGTATCGGTGGAAATAGATTCCGGTTCCATTGCAACGAATGCGGGAGACCTTCTGTCATTACCACTAAGACAAACGACTGCGGAATCTGCGTAGACACCTTCTACCGATACTCGGTCTACCTAGGAAGCCGCGGCGAAACTTACGACGACGTGACTGACGGAACACCGATAGATACGAAGGAGCAGCAGGTCCCCGTGGGCACCATTATCTCTCCGCGACTAACTAATTTTTCAATCTCACTGCTAAACCTTCGAAGGGAAAAATAACAAGTCGATACCACCGTAAGACGATAATAATAAACTTAAACTAAAACAGTTAGCATCTCATAATTCGTATAAAGACGGAACCGCGCTAAAATCAAACATATATAAAAGACACTGATAATATCCGCAATAAGACTCCCAAAATTTCTTCTACTGTTGTAGATGCCTAACTCGCGAGAAACGCACAAAAGGGCGCAGTTCCTCCGAAGAAGGATAAGGGAACTTAGGAGAGCCCTGCGTGAAATAAATCGCAACATACGCATACTCGATCTCCGGTTCCTCGCCAGGGTCTTACTAGCCCTTGAAGCGCAAGGATACACCCTGGAGAACTAAAAAAATATTTGTAAGTC
>NW_017300240.1:13937-15107 GCF_001594075.2 Trachymyrmex cornetzi
AAAAATCTCGGACATGTATTCCACGAATGCCGTAAGCGACAATATCAACCTAATAATACGCGCTTTGATAATAATACTAATGTGAATAATAACAATAACGAAAATAATAATAATAACTCACATACGGGAAACAAGCTCGAGGCCTCAGCCAACGGGACCACCCGAGGCCAAGGGAACGTGCGTCCCATATACCCTCTCGAGTGTACCTCTCAGGAGTGTACATCCTCCGACCAGACACCCACGACGTACCAGTCGTTGAACTCGATTCCCCTTCCTTTCGAAGTCCCGTAGCGTGTATGCTCGATACAGGCGCTCAGCCTAACATTGTAAAAAAATCTTGCATTAATAGCAATATTATTGTTAATAATAAAGAAATTCTTCAGCTTACCGGAATCACTGAAGAAATAGTAACCACACTCGGCTCTGTCAAAATTTACATATCCTCCACTCCTGTGACCTTCCATGTCGTCCCAGACGATTTCCCTATTATACCACAAGGAGTTCTAGGATCAACATTTTTTATTGAAAGACACGCTTGTATAAACTACGCAAAAAATTGTGTAACATGGCACGGACAATCCTTACCTTTCAAAGGAAGAAGTTCCATAAAAATCCCGGCACGAACAAATTTCGGATTCACTATTAGAATCTCGAACCCTGAAATAAAAACAGGATATCTCCCACGCCTTCGCATATACGACGGTGTGTTCGCAGGAGATTCCGTTATCACTTGCATTAACGACAAAGCTTACATAAAAATCATTAATACACTAGAATTCGAAATAGAAGTATTAATTCCTACCATTAAATTAATAGAAATCGAGGCAATTTCACAAATTCCTCCTTACAATAACAATATGCACAAAATGACACAACAAAATCAAATTAATGTCAAATATAAATTTTCCAAAGAAAAATTTCGTAAAGTTGAAAATAAGAACTCCAAACAAAACTCGCCTAATCCACTCCATCATATTACTACAAAAAAGAAAAATAAAATCGCACGCAAATCACCTATGGAAAACGTTTATTCCAAAAATATTCCTTCACACCAAAGCACAAACTTTACCCAGGATAACATTACCAATTATCCTAAAATAAGTTCAGCCGAGAGTTGTGAAACCACAAAAACAAAAAATTCGCAAATAGAAAATATTCAAAGGGAAAAAG
>NW_017300240.1:21060-22199 GCF_001594075.2 Trachymyrmex cornetzi
CCATTACAAAACGTTCTTTCTGAAGCAGATGCCTAAGAAAAAACGTGGACGTGGCAAAAGAGGAGGGTGACGGACCCACCTAAAGCGACTCCAACGGGAGTTGCTCAAGGAGGGGGCGTTCAATCCGGCCCAGTACTGGGAAATAGAGACTGGAAAGAGGACGGAGGCGACTACCGACGCACCTCCTCGCGCGTGCGAGATCGCGAAGAAACCGGAAGCCTCCCTCGCCCCAGAAGCTCTTAAATCCGCTAAGCCTGCGCCGCGGCCACAGCCAAAGCCTCCGGGATTGCCACCGCACATCGCGCCCGTGCGCAAACCGACGAGGCCTGCGATAATAACCAATAAGCCTTGCGTGGTAGCTCTAACGCCTTGTACAATAAATATTCAAATCTTAAAATCGTAGATATTTCTATTCTTATTAAAAGCCTTTTCATTTCCTTCCACATCCTTCTCATCACACAAGAGAGTGTAGATTAGAGAGACAGCGAGATGAAGCATAACTGACGCTTCCTCTAAACTCTCTATTTTATTTTATGAGAAAGGACCTGGAAGGCTAATTACCTTTAAATTCAAGTATTTTCGTAGAAACATACGTATAATTCTCGTAAATCGTGCTCGATCCCGAGCACTGGTGACAGCTGCCCGTAATAATAATAAAGACACGCGTCTAAGCAATACAACGAAGCCAAGGCTTCACCCCGCGCGCCCCGCTCCGCGCTCGCGTTCCCGCTAACTCGTGTCGCGTCTCGAGACCGCCGAAATCTCGCGCTCAGGACGTAACATCATGAAACACATACTTTGCAGCTTATGTGAGCAGAAATTACATAACAAAAAATAATACATTTGTATCAATTTAAAAAAATTTTATTATATTATATATATATATTTATAGTAAAACGCGCCGCGATGACGATATACCACGCGGGCCCCATAATTCTCTCCTCTCTCCGCGCGAATTTCCCGCGACGTTATCCTCGCACACCCTATAATTCTCCTCTCGATGTCACCCCTCTCATCGTGTGACGTCATCCCTCTCCCACACCATCCCCTCCCCTGTGACGTCATTCCCCTTACCCTGTGACGTCACCTTTCCCGCCCCTGTGACATCATCCCTCCCACCCCTGTGACGTCACTATTTA
>NW_017300240.1:22596-24814 GCF_001594075.2 Trachymyrmex cornetzi
CCCCCGCCCCTCACCCCCCCTCGTTGCCCCTGAGTTAGAACCCCCCTATATACACTACTTACGAATTAATCAATTCAGACAAAAGTTGTAAAGCTTAAAAAGACGCATTTAACGATAGTAGTTATTTGATCTAGAATGGCGTTGTCAAGGTCAACTTAATTTTTTTAAATGCAACTCCCTACTTTTTATTTCAGATTCTTGTAAGTCATGTTGAGACGTTTTCAAAATACATATCATAAACTCTTTTCCGATGAGAACTTCCTGAGTTATGAGTCTTTAAAGTTTAAATACCGCCGGCATTAGTATTATCCAAGATGTACCGCGTGGAGGTTGCTCGGTCGGATTTACATCTCTTGTGTGCGTGAGTACCCGCGCGCGCGAGCGCGTGCGTGTGCGCTTATGCGTGTGTGTGCGTTTGTGACGTAGATCGGGACCCTAGAGTTCGTCACTTCTCTAGTATTTTTTGACTTTAAACCCTCTTCGTTACACGTGTGTGTGTGTGTGTGTGTGTGTGTGTGTGTGTGTTTGTTTGTTGTGCGTGTGTGCGCGCGTGCGTGTAAACGATTGAGCGAGCGATCAAACGAGAGTGTGAATAAATGGTCGAGTGAGTGCGGGAATGAGTGAGTGATCGAGCAATTGAGAGAGTGATCGAACGATTGAGCGAGTGAGTGAGCGAGCGGATGTGAGTAAATTAGCAAGTAGGTAAACAAATGAACATGAGTTTGCGTTATAATAAATGTTCGAACTGTTGACCTCGTACAGCTTGACAATCGGTAATAAAAGTACTACAAACGTTTTCCAATGTTTCAGGCCTAATTAATGCCACTTCGGTAATAATTCGATGTCATAACTCATTTAAATTTCGAGGTTTAGTTTTGTAGATTCGGTCTTTTAAATAACCCCAAAAGGAAAAGTCTAAAGGAGTTAAGTCATGTGAACGGGGTGGCCATTCGATTGCTCCCTTCCTTCCTATACATCTTTCAGGAAAAGTTTCGTTTAAAAAATTTCGTACTTCCAATCCGAAATGTGAAAGAACACCATCCTGTTGAAACCAAACAAAATTTAAATAAAAAATATTTCGAACACCAGGAACAATGTCATCTCGAAGTATAGTCAGATACTTGTCAGCCGTTAGAGTTCCATCAATAAAGAATGGCCCTATTATGTGCGTTCTAACTATCTTACATTTAGTTTTTGTGGATATTGAGAGTTTTTTTCTCTCATCCAATGCGGATTAAAATCGTTCCAATAGCGACTGTTATGTCCGTTTACTGTACCGTCTAATAAAAATGTTGCCTCGTCTGAAAAAACAATTTTATTTATAAGGTCATGTTATTCATACATTTTTTGCATCATAATTTCACAAAATTCTTCCCGATGTGATCGAAATTACCCGCAACTAATTCTTGAACAAGATTAATTTTGTATAGGTGAAATTTTGCATTTTTGAGAACACAACGAATGAATGTCTTGCTCGTGTCATGTGAGGCTTTGCGGACAGATAATCGTCTTCTACGAATGGTTGTAATATCTCTATTGAGGAGTTTTCATTTGTAACGGTCTTAGGCCTACCCGATCTTTGCCGATCTTTAACGCTTCCTGTATATCTAAAACGCTCACGCGGTTTCCGAACAGTAGCTGCAAAAATCTGTTGACGATTAGCTCGAAACTCATTATTAAATAATTCTCGGACTTCTCTAAAAGACCGTTCGCGATCTCCGTATCCTCGCATCATCAAAAGTTATTCGTTCTGTTTCGGTAAGCGCCATTTCAATTAAATCCGTGAATTACAAACGTAATGTCTTTATCGAAGATTCTTCAGCCGGATCAATCTTCGGCCTACTCGATTTTTATCGATCTCTTAGCTAATGCATTTCAACTAATCAGAATTAGCTGTAGTCAGCAACATTTTTTTGGTGCAAATCTTCTATATTTAGTAGATTTTATCGTAAAATAGTTTTATTTGATGAGCACACGCTCAGTGTGCAAATCTTCTATATTTAGTAGATTTTATCGTAAAATAGTTTTATTTGACGAGCACACGCTCTTTTACTTGAATGAAACAGCATAGGAAGACCTTTAATGAAATTATTTTTTTAAAGAAAAGTTCAAGTTGCCATTACTTTTCTTTGCGAGATTGGAATAAGAAGACTTTCGAATTAGCAATACAAATAGTCTCAATCTACAGTGGTTGTAAATATATATGTTGCTTAGTATA
>NW_017300240.1:25241-25513 GCF_001594075.2 Trachymyrmex cornetzi
ATTATAACTTTTCTTTTTCAGATTATTAATAGAAATTGAAAGAAAGATATTAGTATTAGTAGTAACATTTGTATAACCACATGAATTACATCGATAAGTAGAAGTAGCTTGATGTTCTACCATACTCTTTATATAATCATATTTTGAGTAAAGAGCTGTAAGAAATTCTAATGTATCTCGTTTATTAGCAACCGAGAAATACTCTCCTAAAGATTGCCGTATTTCATAGGTATTCAAAGTATTCATTCCATGTTCATATCGATGCGTGAACA
>NW_017300240.1:26124-26784 GCF_001594075.2 Trachymyrmex cornetzi
CATCATCATTATCATTTGAAACAATCTCACTTTGCGCAGACGTAGCTCGTCGGTCACGGGCTGCGGCCAGGGTCGCAAAGAGGAGAGGTTCGGCAAGGAGGAGAGAGATGCAAGGCGGTAATAATGTAATCGATACGGATTTCGTGATAAGATGTGAGTATATTCTGTTATGGAGTACAGAGTGTATATATGTGTGTGTGTGTGTGTGTGTGTTGATACAATTTGTCGCGGCTGGTGTGTTTGCTGACGGCGGTGTGTATGTGTGTATATACAATGCGTGTCGGTGCGAGTGTGCGGTGTGTATGTGTAGCGCGTATGTGTGTGTGCGACGGGCACGATTCGCAGTGCGAACGTGAATCGCTCGGTGACGCGGGGTGCGCGGAACGCGGGCTTACACCGCTAGCACGTGCGTCGCGATGTTCGCGCGACGCGTCGCAACGCGAGGAGCGTCACGTCGCCCCGATGGATGCGCTTTCTGCGTTAGCTTTGCTGTACGGCACGACTTCGACTGTCGGGAACGTCCAACGGAGGCGGGCAAAAGCCAACTCTCTGGTTCTTGTCGAAGCTGGTCGCGTATAGCGCGGAAAAGCGGAACTCTCGTCTCGGTCGCCTTGTTGCAAGGCTCTCGGAGCGGTCGCTGCAGCTGGTCGGAAACGGCCG
>NW_017300240.1:27219-28861 GCF_001594075.2 Trachymyrmex cornetzi
CGGCATCCGGCGAGTTGGTGTTGCCGGGAATGATGCACTTATGGGGGTGCATCGTTAAACATTAAACAATATTTTTTTTACTTTTTTTTTCTCATATATGGAATACAATCAATTGTATCTTCAGCAATCAAAAATATTTCTTTCGAAGCAATTCGACTCAACATTGCAGCGTTAAGTTTGTTACACATGTGACAAGTAGGTAATAAACAAACGGTATCAGATGATAAATTATTAATAAAATCACATAATTCATTTAATCTTGTTTCAAAAGATTCACTTTTGAAAGATACTTTTCTTTTTTCAAGAATATCACAATCAGATGGTGTTAATAAACCAATGCGAATTCTGGAAAGCAACTCACGATAAGATCCATCTCCTTGCTGGCGCATATTGATTGTCAGTTCATCATAATCAAATAAAGTAGTCCATATATTAGTAGCATTTAAAGAACCAAGATATTTACGAATGTTTTCAGCTGTTAATTGTATAAAGGCAGGATCTTCATGTACAGGAGGTAACTGAAGCAGATCTCCAAATAAAAGAACGTGCTTTTGACCGAACCAACCATCATCACAATCAATAGTATCGTATATTTCAGATAGTCGTAGGTGTATATACATAAGAACTAAATTAGATATTATCGACACTTCATCAATTATAATAAGACTAACATCTTTAAGGTCTGCTCGTAAAACTTTCAAAACGTGATTAGCTAATGGCTTATACTTAGGAGTATGACCATGCTCAACGGGTAATTGTAATAATCTGTGAACTGTCAAACCGTCTATATTAAACGCTGCTATACCTGTAGGTGCTGTTACAGCAGTATCCTCCAGGATCAAAGAAGAGTATTTGATAGAGTCACTAATACCATAATGTCAGGTAAATCACTACTACGATTGTACTTTTGCCAGTACCTCCTTCTCCGCGTACAATCGTAGTAGTGATTTACCTGACATTATGGTATTAGTGACTCTATCAAATACTCTTCTTTGATCCGCATTCAATTTTGAAATCATTTCAGATACATCAATTTCCTGTTTGTCACCAAGATCTTTAAAATCCTGCATCGCATCACCAGCTTGAATATTTTGTACACCTATTGGATCATCTTGAGATGTATTCTGTTTTTCTAAGTCATCCAAATGTTGTTGAAGTAATTGCTTCGCAGTTTCAAATGCATTTTTCAATTCCTCTAATTTTTCATGATACTCTAATGCTTTTTCAAGATGTACTTCGGCATTGTGAAATGATTCTGCATAAGTATCATACCCATTTTTAAGATCTTGTATTTTCCGTCATGGTTTAAACATAAGAAGTAATGAAAAGAAATAATTTTCTGGTTGCGTATTGACATCATATCTATAGTAATTGACAAGACATTCACGTTGTCGCCGTTTCAAATAATAACCATTACTTATTTTATAGTGTATAATTTTTTTACTTTTTGGTTTGATTTTTGTTACGTCATGCCACTGTATAAATTCATATAAATACATCATTTCAAGTTCTTTCGGTCTATTTGGATAATGACTATCTATTACAGACGGACAAAATATGTCAGTAGAATCTCCATCAAGAACTTCAATTTCTTTATAGCTTTTGACTTTTCTATATCGTATCTGATTAACATCTAACCATT
>NW_017300240.1:29147-29895 GCF_001594075.2 Trachymyrmex cornetzi
TAATCATTTATATTCTGTTCATCATCTGTTCGTGGAAGGTCATAATGTCTACTTTTATGTTTCAATTGTTTTCTACCTGCTATCGAACTTACATCTCTCAAAATTAATGTGTCGGTAGAAGGACGAGGAAAATCAAAACGACATACACGATAAACTTTACGCCCTTTTTTCTTAGAACGAAGGCAATAATGTATATGTCTTTGATGCGTATTAACTCGCCTATATAATGTTGGTGAAGATTTCTGATTCGGTAATTCACACGTTATATGTTGTAAAATAAATTTAGAAACTTCTTCCGCAGGAGATTTACCAAGAATTGGCGCATCTTTAATCCAAACTAATAGATGAAGATGTTGTACACCTCTACCTTGATATTCTCGTCGCCAAAAGTAATGTATTACTTCTCCAATCGGATGATCTTTGGAACAAATAAAATCAAGCATCGCCTGAAACTTATTATCGAGAAATCTCGATGTCGATACAGGATCCCTAGCAATAAGAACACTAGTAGATAAAGAGAAATCATTAGACCATCTATTCACTTGACGAATATATTCACCTAAGTCATCCCACAACCATTCACTAGGACTCAATCAGGGAATGGAAAGTTACATTTTAAAAGTAACAAGTTACAGTTACTCGTTACCGAATAGAAAAAGTAACAAGTTACCATTACTAGTTACCGATTTTTAAAAGTAACTCGTTACAGTTACCGTTACTTGAGAAAGTAACTTTTCGTTATTTTTCC
>NW_017300240.1:30275-31421 GCF_001594075.2 Trachymyrmex cornetzi
TTTACGAAATTTTTTTACAGTGTAAATAGCTTGTGTCGTATCGTGTCCAATCATGTGCAAAGTAACGATAAAAGTAACTGTAAAATTCGTTACCGTTAACAAAGAAATGTAACTTCGTTACCGTTACAGTTACCAAAGAAAAAAAGTAACGCAGTTACTAGTAAAGTTACCAAAAAAGTAACTTGTAACTGTAATTTCGTTACAAGTAACGAATTACTTCCATTCCCTGGACTCAATGTTATAAAAAATGTCGCAGGTCCATAATGTTGTATCATACATTCTAAATTACTTCTTGGTCTACGCCAGTATTGTTCCGTATTTCTTAGAGTGGAAAAAATTGTATTCAAATCCGATTCTAATAACTCTTTATGCAATGTATTTAAATACTCTTTAGCCGTATAACGATCTCGCAATTTAGTTACATTCAATTTATGGTAAATACCACGACTCAATTGACGAATATTTGCATTATTTAACAAATAGAATAAGTATTGTTGATTTAATCTATATTGCGGATGTTTAGATTTCAAACGACATTTAATAAATTCATGGTCATGAAGTTTAACCGGCCTAGTTTCATGTTGTCCATTAATACCAAAAGGATATAAGTCTGGAAAACATAATAGATCTAAATCTTTTTCACGGTTGTCTAAAAGCAATGCCTGAATTTTTAACATTTGATATAAAGCGGTATCACTTTTATGTGACTTTTTTTTAAATAAAGGATAAATAGTATATTGATCACAATAACTATCATTTTCATCAATCTGAGTTAACATAGCCTGACAATCGTTTAAGATTGCTTTGTTATTTTCTGTTTCTTGCATTTCAATTTTTGGACGCAATTCGTGATTGTCATGCGAAATAGATTCTTTATCATTTTCTGTCTCTTGTATTACAAATTCCGGATTATTTAATTCCTCTAAATGTAATTCATCAGTAGTATATGGCAATATAATATGTTTATAAAAAGAATTATTACGTTTTAACCATATTAAAGCATTATATACTTTTTTTTTATCTACTATGTCTTCCCAAATAATTTTAGAATTTGTCGGAACACCTCTAACTAAAATAATTTCATGATTTTTATTTATTGGATCGGTATTTTTACACAATTTGTTCAATGTTTCTTGTAGAGGAAGT
>NW_017300240.1:32231-37828 GCF_001594075.2 Trachymyrmex cornetzi
TCAATTGTTTTGCATTTAGTAGCAAGAATCAAGCACACTTCTGATTTCTTTTTAAGCAAAGCTAATATTTTATACATATCGCGAACGTATGTATTTCGAATTTGCATACAACGACGTACAATCTTTTCGGCTTCCAATTGTTTTTCAACGTTATTTTTAATATCTAATTTGTTAAAAATATTTTCAATTGCCACAGGATTGTAATATTTTATATAATTTCGTGACCAAAACTTTTTATATTTTTTAATAATATTTTTGCCAATATCACGATTTTGTTTTACAAGACTAGACATTGACTTCTTTTTCTCATAATATCGTTTATTGTACAACCACTTACGACTACAATTCACTTCTTTCTGTCTATCTCGTTCGTGATGAATATTTGTCACATAACGCATTCGTTTTTTAGCACGATTATTTTCTAAGTCGTCTTCATATCGACGACGTTTTGTAGCACGATTGTTTTCTAAATTATGTTCATATCGACGACGTTTTTCAGCACGATTATTTTCTAAAGATTGTTGATATTGATAACGTTTCTTAGTACGATTGTTTTGTAAATTTTGTGCGTATTGGTGTCGTCTTTTAGCACGATTTTTATCTAGATTTTCTTGATGTATGTAACATTTATTATTTTTTTCAATCTGAGTATTGATTAATTCTTCCGCAACTTCCTTTGTAGCGCTTTGTGTTAACGGTATATTATTTTTTTCTGTCTGAGGATTATAGACTAATTCTTCCATAATTTCCTTTGAAGCGCTGTGTGTTAATGGTATAATATGATCATTTCCTAAATCTTGATATAGATTTTCACAACGTTTATTGTTACTATTTTGTTTTGTGTGAATATTATTTATTTCCTCCGAAATATTTAGCGGTAACTGTATTTCTTTCGTAATGTTTTTAAGCGGTTGTATTTTACTAATTTTTTCTTTAGTAACATAATTATCGCATTTTCTTAATTGACTCAATTTCTGTCCTTTCGTCTTATATTGACGCATGATACGTTTACGATCAGCATCAGCTTCTTTTGCTCTTATTACTGTTAATGGAAATACTTTCTGAACATGTTGTGGATGTTGAGGAAAATGCTCAATTACATTCGTTTCGAGAATTTTTATCAAATGCAAACGCATTAACTTATGTTCATATGTCACTTTATCAGGCTTAATGTTGAATAATAACGAAGTCGCAAAAGCTATAGCAAAAACACCGCAATCATTATAATTCGGTTGACGGTGCACTTCAGGAAATTTAACAGGATTGTTGTCAAAATCATATGTTGGAAATAATTTTTCCAAAAATTGCTTATGTTGATTATGCAATGTTTTCCTATTCAACGAATCATATATAAATATATGTTTTCTATCTTAAAAACTGCATACCCAATGTCCATCTGACGAACTTGACGAACTATGCAATATTTGTATGTTTTGTGTCTTTCGACACTGCTTGTATAGTATCTAGTAACTGTATTCGCCAGGTTTCGACTGGTTTATAATCTGAACAACTTGCTAAAAGTCGTTGAAAATGATCCATATGCATGTCCGTAAGCCATTCACCCCGGACAATTATATTTCTTTCAATAGGTCCTAAAATAATACCTTTTGTCTCTACCGACATTTTATTCCAAATTTATCACCGTACAGTTATTTACAGACGCACAGCACCTGATCTTTGCAGGCACACAGCACCTCTTTTTTGCAGGCGCACAACACCTCTTCTTTGCAGGCGCACAGCACCCGATCTTTGCAGGCGCACAGCACCTCTATTTTGTAGGCGCACAGCACCTCTTCTTTTCAGGCGCACAGCACCTCTTTTTTGCAGGCGCACAGCACCTCTATTTTGCAGGCGCACAGCACCTCTTTTTTTGCAGGCGCACAGCACCTCTATTTTGTAGGCGCTCAGCACCTCTTTGTAGGCGCACAGCACCTCTTTTTTGCAGGCGCACAGCACCTCTATTTTTTGTAGGCGTGCAGCACCTCTTCTTTGCAGACGCACAGTACCTCTTTTTGCAGGCGCACAGCACCTCTTTTTTGTAGGCGCACAGCACCTCTTTTTTGTAGGCGCACAGCACCCGTTCTTTACAAAAACACAGAACTCGTTCTTTACAATCGCACAGCACTCTATTGGCACACAGCAACCTTATACAAAAATACAGAAGACTTATTATATTGGAGAGAGAGAGAGAGAGAGAGAGAAGGAGAGAGAGAGAGAGAGAGAGAGAAAGGGAAGGAGGGAGAGGGAGAGACGGGGGGAGAGAGAGAGAATGAATATAATTTAGTAGTAATAAAAAATTATATACTTATCTTTCCTACTGAACGAAATGTGGAAATCCTAGACAAAAGAAATATAGTAATAATAAAAAAGAGACATTATAGAGGACATTTGTGTACATGTACATGAAATAAAAATTTATGAAATTTAATGTACACGTTCATTAAATTTAATTAAACTGTAACTTAATTTTCAGTTAAATCATTCATTACTTTTAATTTTATTCATGACCACGAGCTTCATTTACATGTAAAGAAAGCTCGTAGTCACATTTCTAATAGTGTAATTAACACACTATAATATGAAATGTTTCAACGAAACTTGGTATCCTAAGGTTTTGAAGGACGCGCTTTACGTTCGCGTCGTTAGAATTTCATTTCGACCATGGAAATTAAATATGGCGATCGGAACAAAAACCAATTTAATTTTGCATGAGTTCTTATGGAGTATCTCTAGTGGAAATAAATCGCTGAAATCGCTGAAATTGCTGAAACTCGCTGAAATCTATATCAGTTGACCCATTTTAATATTATATAATTTATACTGAAATGAGTCAATTGATATAGACTTTAGCGATTTCAGCGATTTATTTCCATCGAGCAGCAGCATATTCCCTTCCCACTTACATCAACAAAATTATAAAGAAGCAACATTGCTAATATTCTGAAACTTTGTGCGTAAATAAAATTCTAAAATCAGAAAAAATAGAAGGAGTGGGGGTAATTTTCCCGCAATTACTCTGTTACATGCCTTTATGTTATATTAGTATCGAGTTATAATTTCAGTATTGTGTTACGATATTAGCTTTGATTAGGCATGTATATATATTCATCGGTTCTGTGATACACACTAGTCCAGTTATTTATCGAGTGTGAGTGTCCGCGTTTTTTGTTGAGAGGCGATTACTGTAATTAGTCTATGCGCGCCGTGAGTGAGGTTAAGTGCGGACACGTGGCTGTCAACGCGATCGTAAAATTTTTCTAAGTCCGAACATCCATACAATTCGTAAAGTCATCGCGATCGGGAGTGCGTTATTAAAACCATCTGTTAGTAACCATTTTCAAATCTATGCTGTTTTCGCTCAGTGGATTCACTATGGCGAATGTGCTTA
Organism: Trachymyrmex cornetzi; assembly: GCF_001594075.2. Classification (NCBI taxonomy): domain Eukaryota; kingdom Metazoa; phylum Arthropoda; class Insecta; order Hymenoptera; family Formicidae; genus Trachymyrmex; species Trachymyrmex cornetzi. Next base: position 35,620 of record NW_017300240.1, read on the forward strand.
AAATTTTTAATCTCTAAATCCAACTTCCAATTCTGCCAGTCTCTGATTGGTCGACACGAGCCGGCCAATCATGGGTTTCTGTTTTTGGTCGAGGGGCCAGGTAATCTAAAGGCCCCTTTAAATTAACAACAATTAAGCTCGTCGCACACTCGTTATGGAGGATCCACAAGTACATTGTTTCAAATACCCGCCCCCTCCTAAAGTAAGATGTCTTAAATGCGCTAAGTGTTTCGGCGATGAGGGGGTGGGGAAAGTAAGGAGCGAATACAGCGACCCGTCGTATCTATCAAAACATCTTAAAAAGTTCCACCCGGGAGACACAATAATCTATAAATGCTCAAAATGCAACTATACACCAAAAGGAAAATACCATACATATAGACAAGTGAAGGCCCACTTTATCAAATGCCATGTGTCTCCCGCGGAAGATACGGCGGGTCAAAGCACTCGGCGGGGCAGCCTCGGTGAGTGCAGCAGTGGGGTGGAACCAACACCCAATCGGAGTGCGGCGAGGGCGACCTCGCGATTGGCGGGGGCGACTGGGGGTACGGATTCGCGCCTATCCGCGAGTTGTGGAACGCGGCAACTCACGCTCTCCTTCAGAGCCACCCCACTGCCACTATTAACAACAAGGGCCAACGAGAGGACAACACCAACGTCCAGATCCCCCTCTTACGCGGCAGCCACTGCGGGCCCATCAAGGAGTACGACAACACCCACCATCGCCCGCAGTAGGACTGCTGCAGCGAGCGCTGCACCTATAAGGACATCAACCGAGGCCAGAAGATCCGGCGAGGCCGCCGCAACGAGGAGGCCGCCTACGATCGCCACGGTAAATAGACCTAGGATAGTGTCAGTGGAATCTATCAGGTTGCCTGTCAACTACATCCAAAGAGCAGGCGTGCAGAACGCAGCAAGACTGGCATGCGCTCCCTCTCACCCCCCGCAGAGGACACCACCGGAGGCGGGGGGTTCGCGTCCACCAGTGAGAAGAGGAGAGGGAGCTATCAGGAAGATGCTCGCCAACCAGGAGCAGCCTATTTCATCGAGGACTCGGCGGGCATCTAGCATGCCGGTTGAGAATAGCGATATCGCGGCCAGACGGGAGCGCATCTCCCCACACCCTCCCCGCCCAAAAAGGACCTATAATATCTCATCATCTTCTAGCGGGGAGGGCACGCAACTACAACTAAGCGGCGTGGGGAGAAAAGCATTGTCTCTTAATAGGAAACGGACGACCAGACCACTCCCCACCACCAACATCCAATGTGGGGGTGGTTACGAGATCAAGGAGGTCGTCCAGCGCTCCCGTCGAGAAGAGCGACATTGAGGCACGCCCGCGTGCTCTGGACAAACCAGAGTCCAGAGCGACAGGCAACACGACGTCGCCAATCACAGGGGGTAACATCAGCGTCATCGATCTAACGGAGACGCCCCCTGCGATGCTCCCCAAATTACCACCGACCACCAGGAGGAGCCCAACGGGGAGCCTTGGCGAGAGAAGTATATCACTCTCACCGGTGACGTCGTTACCACTGACACTCACCACGTGCACGGTGACGACGACCATCTGTGGAAGCCCAATCCTATCCACGGGCTTCACAGGTGGCGTGGGGAGGCAATTAACACCTCCAACTTGCCTCCCCCCAACGAGGATCCTCCCGACCATCGGGGAGGAAATTACGCCACCGTGCGTGGCGGTCGTTTCACCACCAACAGGCGGCATGAAGTCCCCGCTCTGTCCACCAAGGCCACCGACATCGGAGCCTGAGCGGGGACTGGAGGAGTGGCGGCAGGAAGGCGCGGCGCCTACAACACCTGTCAATGAGGGGGACAATCAGTGGGGTGGAGGATGGACGGTGAGCGTGGAGAGAAGAGCGAGGAAGAGGGGGGTACAATGCAACACCGAATCCCCCTCTAGCCCCGAGTCTCCGCCGGTCGCGGGACCATCGCGCTCGCCGCGACTGGCCCCGCTGTGCGCACTCATTGCGGCGTCGACGGACCAGCACGATAGACGCCTGAGTGTCACGGATACGAATTTTGACCCATTCACTGAGAGGATTCCGCCCCGCAATGTACTGCCTGTGGGGGCGGAGAGAGGACGGCGCCGGGGGACATCGCCGGGGGATCGCGTGGGAGGAGACACCGGTCATGGTGCTGAGACGCAGGTTAGTGCCGTACGCCCGAGTGCTCCCAATATGCCCCGCGG
>NW_017300240.1:38482-42535 GCF_001594075.2 Trachymyrmex cornetzi
GTCCCGACGGTGTCTCCTACCGTGACCTCCGTGGGGCGGATCCGGGATCGCGGCTCCTCACAGCCATCTATAACATCTGCTTGCGACTTGAGGCAGTCCCCGCGTCCTGGAAGACCTCCAGTACTGTGTTAATACACAATAAAGGTAACCGGGACATGCTGGAGAACTGGCGCCCTCTCGCTTTGGGGGACACCGTCCCTAAGCTTTTCGCCGCGGTCTTGGCCGACCGATTGACCGACTGGGTGGTCACTCACGGGAAGCTCTGCTCCGTGCAGAAGGGCTTCTTGCGGGACGAGGGGTGCTACGAGCACAATTTCGTCCTGCAGGAGATCCTGACGCACGCTAAGCGTTCTAAGGGCCAAGCGGTGGTCGCGTGGCTGGATCTGTCCAACGCGTTTGGATCGATCCCGCACGCGACCATCCGCAATGCCCTTATAAGATCCGCGGTGCCACGGGGTCTCGTAGCAATATGGGACTCCATGTACGATGGCTGCACGACGCGGGTGCGAACTGCCGAGGGTTACACAGCACCCATCCCCATCCGGTCGGGCGTCCGTCAGGGTTGTCCGCTAAGTCCAATCATCTTTAACTTGGCCATCGATTCGGTTGTCCGTGTGGCGGCCGTGTCGGAGGATGGATATAACCTAGGAGGGCGAACATGGTCCGCATTGGCTTATGCGGATGACATTGCACTCCTGACCAAGACGCCCGAGGGGATGGAGGGGATGCTAGCCTCCGTGGAGGCGGAGGCAGCGTCGGTGGGGTTGCGGTTCAACCCTGCAAAGTGTGCCACCCTGCACATCGGTGCGGGGAATGGCGGCAGGGTCCTACCGACGTCATTCCAAATCCAGGGGGAACCAATCAACCCCCTGGTGAATCGTACACCCACCTTGGCGTCCCAACCGGATTCTCGGTTGACCAGACGCCTTACGCCGCTGTCGAGGACATCGTTTCGGACCTGCGGGCGGTGGACCGCTCGCTGCTTGCCCCGTGGCAGAAAATAGAGGTCCTAGGGACTTTTATCCTACCTACATTAGACTTCTTGCTGCGGGGGGCCAGAGTGTTTAAGCGTCCCCTCACGGCCGTCGACCTTAACATCCGTCGAACGGTTAAATCCTGGCTCAACCTCCCTCAGCGAGCCAGCGCGGAGGGAGTCTACATGCCCCCTCGTTTGGGTGGGTGTGGATTCCTGCCGCTCTCGGACCTTGCTGACGTCCTCACGGTTGCCCATGCGTACCGTATGCTTACGATTCGCGATTGCGCTATGAGGGAGTTGGCATGGGAATCGCTGAGGGGAGTGGTGGGGCGCAGAATCGGCCACGCCCCTAATTGCGATGAGATCGCCTCCTTCCTATCCGGTTCGCTGGATGGAAGGATGAGGGGCGGAGGGGAGGCTTCGCTCTGGTCGAGCGCGCGGAATGCCGCCCGCAGACAGTCCGGGAGGTTGGCCCTACGGTGGCGGTGGGCCGGGGCCACCGGGGAAATGGTGCTGGAGTGCCAGGGTCCCAGGGGGGCAGCAATTAAGATTCCGCCTGGAGCGCGCGGCCAGGCAGTGGGTCGGTTGCGCTCGGCTGTAGCAGAGCACTATTCTAATAGGTTACTTGGTAAACCTGACCAAGGTAAGGTCTTCGAGGTGTCGTCGCGGAGTCGAGTGAGCAATCACTTCATCCGCGGCGGCAGCTTCACCCGCTTCGCTGACTGGCGCTTTATACATAAGGCCCGTCTAGACGTTCTTCCTCTCAACGGCGCACGACGTTGGGAGACAAACAATGATAAGCGCTGTCGGCGGTGCGGCGAGATATCGGAGACCTTGCCTCATGTGCTCTGTCACTGCGGTATCCATTCTGCCGCAATACAGCTGAGGCACAATGCTGTCCTGCACCGCCTCTGGAAGGCAACTCGCCTTCCAGGAGTAGTGCGGGTTAACCAGCGGGTGGAGGGCGTCAGCGGCGATTTGGCGGCGCTACGACCTGACCTTGTGGTCAGGCACGAGCCCTCCAGAAGTGTCGTCATATGCGACGTCACGGTGCCTTTTGAAAATAGATTAGCAGCATTTGAAGAGGCCAGGGCGAGAAAGCTCGGAAAATATAACGCCCTGGCCAAAGAATTACAAGGGCAAGGCTACCGTGTCGTCGTGACGGCCTTCGTCGTTGGCGCCCTCGGCTCGTGGGATCCGGGGAATGAGGCGGTGTTAAGACTGCTGAGGGTTTCGACCCAATATGCGTCAATGATGCGTCGTCTCATCGTCTAGGATACCATTCGCTGGTCACGGGACATATATGTGGAGCACGTGTCCGGCACCCGCCAGTACCTGGCTCCTTTCCGCCCCCCTGGGGATCATCTCACGACGCCGCCTGGAGCGGTCTGTCGACGCGGGCTCGCCGAGGAAAGGGCAGAGCAGGATGCGGCGCGTCGAATGCTGTGAGTGTCGCGTAATTTATTCTTGTGTCTTGTCTTGGCCCCCCCCCCCCTTTTTTTCTATCCGTTTGTGGGGCCCTGACTGTCCGAATGTATAAGCCGCGTTAAGAATATTGTATTTTACTCAAGTATGAATGTGCGCGATCTGCATAATTAATTTTAATAGTTGTTGCACTGCCGCGCGCGCTTCTCCGGGACTTTTATATACTTTGACGACACGACTGTGATATCCCGGAGGAGCAGTATCTGTAATAATGTATCCCCCCAGCTAGCGTGTTGGGGGGATGAAAATATATGTGATAATATTGCGTAGACTGGGGGGTACGCCCCCCAGTCTTTTAGCTGTAATCGCCCATGCGGGAGGGGCCTCTGTCCCCCGCAATGAATATATATTTTTTTTCTATGGCGTGCGGCATAGCCGCTCTGTATTTTGTACTTACCCTGGGGAGGATATGCCTCTCCGAGGAAAATATTTGAAAATAAAGCTTAATATTGTATTATGATTTCAGCTTCTTATTGTTAATATTAATTGAATAATGAAATTATTGTGAGTTGAATCGATTTGTCACTGTAACTGTAATAAGTAACGCCATCATAAGTTATAATCTACATAAAATGATTACTGTAGGGCATGTAAAAGATTTAGTGATTAGTTCGTAATACCTGTAGAGAAATAGTAAAGCATGTTTTATAATAAAATACAAATACTTTGCTTTCGTATTCTTTGTTTAGTTTGTTGTCTCGTATATCCCATTTTTTGAGACATACGGCATTTTTAGCGGATGGGATTTATGCCTAAAGCATACAAAGTACGCAGATTGAATTCAGTGCACTAAATGCAATAAATAATATATGTATTTATTGTAATTATTATTTATTATTTCATATAGTAGTAGACAATAAAAACCATACCACTTAGGTTTTATTTTTTAATTTGATAGAATTTAACTTAATAAAGATAGTACCACTTGGTTTTTACTTTTTAATTTGATGAAATTTATCTTGACGCCTGTTGTTAATATCAAATCTTTTACACGAATGATATATTTGAAATAAATAAATTATCATTTAGGTTTTATCATATTGTTATGCCCGTCGCATCCCGTGCTATGGACACCCGTGGTGTCACGTTGTCAAGACGCCGTGCGGTTGTTGATAAAAGACGGCTGTCAGATATTGAGGAGAAGCACGTCCGAGCGTTCTGACTTCTCCAAAATGTTGCGCCCGTTATGAAAGATCGCACTCGTATAGCAACGTGCGCGCCCGAGCCGCGGAAATGAACAGACTCAAGGGTTTTTAAGGTATGGAAAACAGGAAGTCGTTTATTGAGCCACGTCAACTCCACGAAATCGTCCGTACAGAATACCGTATCGTAAAATATAATATCAGTGGAGAAGCACGTCCGAGCGTTCTGACTTCTCCTCAATATCTGACAGCCGTCTTTTATCAACAACCGCACGGCGTCTTGACAACGTGACACCACGGGTGTCCATAGCACGGCATGCGACGGGTATAACACTGCCCTCCCTCTTATAGATTGTCGTCCCGACAATCGGAATCTTCCTTGAGGCTTAAGTAGCAAAGCAGAGAGTATTCTCGCCCATGGAGTACCCCGCGGGGTGAGGGGCCGGGGGG
>NW_017300241.1:0-4907 GCF_001594075.2 Trachymyrmex cornetzi
AAATACAAGACATAGTAAAGTGTAATTTAAAATTGTATTAAAACTTAATATAAAACTTTCTCCATGTAATAAATCTTTTCCAGGCTCTTATAAGTTAGCCCTAATAAATAAGTATTTATAAAATTAATACATTCCTATCAAATCCCGATAAGGGCCTCATCAGATATAACTTCCACTTCGTCCCCCTTCAGACCCCCGGCTCTTCGAGAGCCTAAGGACGAAGCGAAATGTCTCCCGTCCGAATCGGTTTTCCCACCTCGCTCCCTTGCGGTCCGGAGCTAGGATCCGATAACGACGGTAGACAAGTTTCTTGTTACGTTCACCCCCTCAGGTTCCATGCGTGCGGAACCTTGGACGTAACACTAATAAATCCTTTCCAGGCCCTTATAAGTTAGCCCTAATAAATAAGTATTTATAAAATTAATACATTCCTATCAAATCCCGATAAGGGCCTCATCAGATATAAATAAGGAATCCTTACTTATGGCATCCCTACACGGAGAAAATTTTATATGTAAAATTATTATAATGTGGTAGTAGCTGCGGTCTTCATGTAAATTATAAGTTTAAATGCTATAGTTATGTTTTTAAAAACAATAATATAACGTAATTTTTACACTTTTTCTTAGTAAAAATTTTTTATTACAAAATCAATTATACCTAGCAAATTTTGTTTGCGTACCATAGTAAAAATTAACTGTTTTCATGTTAGAATATGGCTTAACAAAATAATTACTTTATTTATGTGATAAAAATTATTATTACCATAATAAAAGTTAAGTCGGAATCATGTTGTGAGAATCCATCGAAAATACAAGACATAGTAAAGTGTAATTTAAAATTGTATTAAAACTTAATATAAAATTTTCTCCGTGTACGCTACTTTTCCAGGCTCTTATAAGTTAGCCCTAATAAATAAGTATTTATAAAATTAATACATTCCTATCAAATCCCGATAAGGGCCTCATCAGATATAAATAAGGAAGCCTTACTTATGGCATCCCTATCAAATTCCGATAAGGGCCTCCTCAGAAGTATGTTACATAATGCCATCCTTAACAAATTTCTACACGGGATAAACGTAGGTCCGCAAATAAGTCGTTTCTAATTTATAACCCCTTTTATGTTAAAAAATTGTAATTTATTTTTCATAATCACAATCATAATTTATTTCATAGCGTTTTCACATAAATAACTACATTTCGGACCATTTTGACGTTACTCAGGATGATCCATGTGGAAGCATAGTCTGCTTGGCATCTCTCTAGTAAAGTAATAAAAATTTTAAAATAAAAATATAAAAGAGGGATGTCAAGCTGACTTTGTCTCCACTCCTGGGTAACGCCGAAATGGTCCGAAATGTAGTTATTTATATAAACACGCTATGAAATAAATTATATGATTGTGATTATGAAAAATAAATTACAATTTTTTAAACATAAAAGTGATAACAGAAATGATTTATTTCCGGACCTATGTTTATATAACTTGTTTTTCTTCTTTCTGGGTCCCGAGTCATTTCTCGAAGTATCGCGGGCGATTTTCCGGACATCCTGTATATATACGTATATATATATATATATATATAAAGTATGTATATAAACATATATATATCTTACTATTGCAAATACAAGAAATGATATTCGTATTATACTTTTTTAAATTAATCATATATTTTTATTATTAGAGAGAGAGAGAGAGAGAGAGAGAGAGAGAGAGAGAGCAGAATTAAGAATTGAGGTTAAATTCCATTTAAGTTTCCTTTATTAACGCCGTTATTTTTTATTCGCTATTGGTTTAGTAACATTTAATGCACACGTAGAGAATGCAAAATATCCGCTAGCGTGAGTATGCATAGCAACATAAAAGTTGCTTTGAAAACTGCAAAAGCAAATGAACATTGTCGACTGTTCACCATGTTTTGTTACGATGAAAAAATAGAACTGTTGGAACATTATGAGTATACTTTTATCGTATCATTTATGTCTACATGTTTGTCAGTTCGTTTGTACCGTATGGCGTTATGACGGCAAAATGCTATTGTCAAACTTCAGTGAGAGCGCTCTTGCACCGGGACATTATTTGTCCTCCTGCATGATTGTCCTGAGGTATCATTAAACGAACGTAACTAATATAAAAAAAAATTTTCAAGTATAAAGAGTGAAAATTATATAGATTCATGTATTAATTATATTTAAAATATAGAATCTAAAATTATTCTATAAGTATTCCTTTATTTAATATTACAATCTGTTCCAAACTTATTACATTTATTTTTCAATAATAAAACTAAGAACATTAAGTTCCGTTATAGTTGTTTTAAAGATATGAAATTCAAAACATTCTTTTGCTGCAATTTGGAATATTATTTATGATAATGATGAATTACAAATTAATATAAAAACTAATAAGTTTTTACAAACTCCTTCAATTAAAATAATTAATAAAACCGTAAAATATGTATTACAGGCAATAGGAGTCGACGCTGGTTATCAGTTAGCGCAATTTTTCTTAATACTAAATATATAAACCTTAACTTTGAACGTTTCCACTCATGGTTTGAGTCTTCATCAGTAATCTTTCACCCTAGCGTAACGATTGGAGTATTGCATGACAAAATGATATCTCCAACGTTTTTCCTCTCGAATATTCCATACCATATTTGGAAGAGATATCGAATAAATTAAAAAATTCAATTAATGGGGTTTGCCCCATTCATTTAATAGGGTTTCATTTTTTGGTTTGAACAAGTTGAATCGCTTTATTAAAGTTCAAGGATTCTTTAAACAATGAATTGAAAAGGAATGTGGTTTACAAGATCAACTGTCGTGATTGCGATGCTTCCTATGTGGGACAAACTGGGAGAAAATTAAAAACCAGACTTTCTGAACACAAAATGCATATCCACAGTACAACATTCACTCATTCAGTGATCACAGAACATAGGTTGCAGAACGATCATGACTTTGATTGGCAAAACGTAGAAATTTTGGATGTAGAAAATTATTATAATAAAAGGTTAATATCAGAGATGATGCATATTAATCGACAGACCAATGGGCTGAATCTACAACATGATACCATTGGTTTAAATCATGCGTACATTGAAATTCTTAATAAACTTTAAGGCTTGTTTGTAAAACATTATACGTCAAAAACTTGTTTGTCTTCAAATTGACTGCTATGTCACTTGTTTAGAAATTATTATTTAACTGACTGTCGAAATGACAAAACACATATTGTTCTCGAAGTTATTTTTTAAAATTTGACGATAATTTATAACATATTAACGAGTTACAAAATGTTAAATAAGAAAGATTCATTGTTCAGTGTAGAAGCGTCGACTGTGTGAGGTGAGGTGAATATCAATTTTCAAATTATACATACGATAATTTAATCTTTCATATAATTTTAGCTTGAGTTCTCATTGTCACTCAGCTTTCTAACTTTGTGAGTATGTGACTTACCTCACAACAGTAAACGGTTCAATATTCGAGAGGAAAAACGTTGGAGATATCATTTTGTCATGCAATATTCCAATCGTTACGCTAGGGTGAAAGATTGCTGATGAGGACTTAAACCATGAGTGGAAACGTCCAAAGTTAAGATTTATATATTTAGTATTAAGAAAAATTGCGCTAACTGATAACCAGCGTCGACTCCTATTGCCTGTAATACATATTTTACGGTTTTATTAATTATTATTTATGATATTTAGCTTGTATTTGACACTCTTTGTACTCTCTGCGTATGTTCGATTCGAATAATGGACATGGCAAGAATTGGCGAATGACAGCAGATGAAAAAGCTTTTAGTATTTTAAAATTTCTTCTGCGTTGGCTACTACAATTATCCTTTTCAAGATTGCAGACTGTGACTGCCGTTAACAAGCGAACGACTTTTTAGCGCAACGGAACAAGACCGCGGATCGAGAATAGCATAGGAATGTATTATGCTATACATACGAAAATAAACTGTTCTTGTATATTCATTAATAAGGGAAATTTGATCAGCTGTAGATTTCTAAATTGTAAATCCGATTATTATTTTTGTTTGAATATTTTCGATTATCTTTCAAAGAGAGAGAGAATACTTCGTTGCATATTTAATTATGCTTGTTTCAACGAAAATTATTATTAAAATTAGTTAAGACTTATTTAACAAAATAATTACACACGCTCGTGTTTCATATATACAATTTAATAATTTTAGTATACTATAAATATGCAAGTCTAAGAGACTACTAAATACTCTCTAAATCTGAATCAGTGGATAATCACTGATATCAGTGCCAAGTATGCCACTGGTAATCAGTGAATGAAATGTGAGATCCTTAACCTAGCTAATCTTTATTATGTGATCTGACTAACCTTGTTTTAGTGCTTAAATTCAATGAATACGGTATTAGAAAATTGAAATTTTCGTGTAGCTATCAGTATTTTAGTTATGTAATGCTCAAACATTCTTCCTTTTTTAGTTCCACTACACTGATTAGTGTCAAGTATGCCACTGGGTAATTAGTGACTATCCACTGATTCAGATTTAGAGACTACAAAGTGATCATTAGAATTGTGTTGAAATAAGCTATTATATTTGTTCTTCTTCGTTTCGATGATTGCTTTTCTGATTAGAATCGTGTATTTGAAACTCGTCAAACTTATTTAAACTATTGTACAAGTCAATTTATAGCCTGAAACACAATTGTAAAGTACAAGGAATAATGCTGGATTCACACTGTATCCGATTTTCGTCGTACGACGCTCTTCAACCAATCAGAAAACAGAATTCTGATGATACGAAGCAAAATCCATCGGAATCCTGTTTTTGATTGGTTGCAGAGCGTCGTGCGACGCAAATCGGATGCAGTGTGAATTCAACATATGTCGCATCTCTGTAATCTAGGGGTG
>NW_017300241.1:6258-7472 GCF_001594075.2 Trachymyrmex cornetzi
AAGCCGGTACGAGGTCTCTCTCACCCCCCGCAGAGAACATCACTTGAGGCGGGGGGTCCACGTCCACCAGTGGCAAAGGAGAAATGTGGAGAGGGAGCAGTGAAGAAGTTGCCCGCCAATAAGGAGCCACTAATTTCAACCAGGACCAGGCGGGCAACTAGCGTGCCGGCTGAGAAAAGCGAAGACACGGTAAGGCGGGAGCGCGTCTCCCCACACCCTCCTCGTCATGTAGAGAATTATATCTCACTATTATCATCTGACGAGGAGGGCACGCAATTCCAACCCGGCGGCGTGGGGAGGCTGACATTAAGAAGGAAAAAGGTGACTGGACCACCTCCAACTACATCCAATGAGGGGGTGGTCACAAGATCTAGACGATCGACCAGCGCTCTCGTTGAGAAAAGTGCAGTGGATGCACGCCTGCTAGCTCTGGACAGGCCATCGTCCAGAGCGACAGGCAATCCGACGTCGCCAATCGCAGGGGGCGCAATCAACATCATGGACCAATGGGAGAAGACGCCCCCTGCGACGCCCCCCAGCCTGCCTCCGACCAACAGAGGCAGTCCATTGGGGAGCTTAGACGAGATGTTAATATCTCTCTCGCCGGCGACGTCGCTACCGACAACGCTCACCACCTGCACGGTGACGACGACCACCTGTGGAAGCCCAATAACATCCACGGGCTTCACAGGTGGCGTAGGGAGGCAATTAACACCTCCAACTTGCCTCCCCCAAAGGAACATCCTCCCGACCATCGGGGAGGAAAGAACGTCACCGTGCGTGGCGGTCTTATCACCACCAATAGGCGGCTTCGATACATCCCCGCTCATCCAACCAGGGCCATCGACACCGGAGCCTGAGCGGGGATTGGAGGAGCGGCGGCAGGAAGGCGCGGCGTCCAAAACACCAATCACAGAGGGGGACAACCAATGGGGTGGCCAGTGGACGGTAAGCGTGGGAAGAAGAGCGAAGAGGAATCTGCATCAAAATAATTCCCCCTCCAATTCCGAGTCCCCGCCAACCGCTGGACCATCGCGTTCGCCGCGCATAGCCCCACTATGCGCACTCATAGCAGCATCGACGAACAAGCATGACAAGAGCCTGAACGTCAGTAGCACGCACTATAATATTTGCCAAGAGAAGACTCCGCCCCGTAACACATTGCCAATAGGGGCGGAGCGACGACGCCGGGAGACATCGCCGGAGGACCGCGC
>NW_017300241.1:10884-15856 GCF_001594075.2 Trachymyrmex cornetzi
TTTCAAAAAGTTTATTTTTTAATACGAAAACTAAATATTTCGAATTTCTAATATTTTTTTCATAGTAGTAAACAGTACAAAGATTTTACTGACATAGTTCGTTTATATTAAACATAGTAAATAATACTTAATAAATTAAGTTTTTAATAGGTATATACCGGAATTACCTTATGTGTATTTCATGAATCTAAAAAAGTTTTAAGCAAATATTTACTTATAAAAGAAATTTTAGAAGAAATACCAAATTCTGATTTTATAAAACTTTATATATATATTTAGATTTAGAAGTAAATGAATAAATTTTAAAATGAGTTGGTGCAAAAAAAACGATTTAAGGGATGAAATCACTCTTTATAGATAAAGTGGTTTTTAGTTTTATTTCATATTTTGAAAAGTATTCAAGATATCGAAAAGTGTTTTATACAAAAGTGTTATAATCATTACCTTTATTTATCTGCGTTAATAACATTATTTTTTCCCAGACCACAAACGATACCAAATGATTGTTATAGGTTTTTGGACGTTTAAAACGAGTCCATAAATAAAATTACTCTATCACGTCAGGTTTTTGAGAAAATTGATACTAAATGTGTCAAAAATGACATTTATGGGTTCTTGTGAGCTAAAATATCTCAAAAACGTGACGTGATAGAGCAATTTCATTTACAGATTCGTTTTTAGCGACAAAAAGTCTGTAAGAGTCATCTGCTTTGTTATCAGCTTTATACAAGAAACAACAGTTACAATATAAAGAAGGGACTTAAATCCGTAGGTAGGTAAATATGTGAGGAGCAGAATTTCAAAATGTTTTTGTCCAAATGCATTTTGTCCAAAATTTTATTTTTTTAGTTAGAGATGGCGTAGTGTTGAATGACTTATATTATAAGCTACTCTAAAATGTTCAGAAAGCATATTTTTATCGTTAATTTATATGCAGAAAAAACATAGATATTTCGAAGTGCATTATGTTTTTTAACTGGAAACAAACAAAATACATTTGTTTAATATTTTTAAGCCTATTCTATAATGTGTTCTTTGTTTGCTATTTCTTGCTTTTTGTCTCTTGCTTCTTCCCCTTTTGCAATCGTTTTATCGAAAATTGTATTTCTTGCTACGTATTTCTTATTTACGACTTACAGCGAAAAAACTCTCATTAGCCTGTTCTCTGTTTATATTTTGACATTCTCGAGAGTTTATTTGTATTTCTTATATTGAATTTACGCTGGCAGAAAGTGTGCGTCAACGATATTGTTCATTTTTTGGTTTTATATTATTGACTTTCGGTCCTTTTGGTTTAAAGTTTATGAAACTATATGGTCTAAACATCAAAAGAATATTGTTAAGAATAATATCCGCATAGAATTTTTCAAATTTTGTATACGTAAAAATATTGTACTTCAACATCTCTATTATATCCGCAACCATAAACTCTATTTATCACATTATAAAATGGTTAACAAGTTCTCGCACATGACACATAAGTACATCAACCGGATACTTCATGTTGAATTAAATGATGCTCATAGATCAATCAACCATTCTAAAAAACAATCTTTCCAGTTAATGAGAAGAATCACACATCACATTCCGTTTTATATAGTTAAAGAATTCTTAGAGAGACAAAATAGATATTTTAGTTTTATTTGAACGGGATTCAACTGGATTGACTAAGAAAATGAATTGGCTTTTAAAACAACAAAACAAAGACATAGTCTGCAAGACGAAACCGATTCACTATAATTTATCGAATATCAATCAGACGATTTCTAACAATTTGACAGATAATTTGAGAATATCAATCAATTAATATCCCAAGCTTGGTCGAGTACAGGAGAAATGACGACAGCGTTGACGTTCACATTGATCCTTCAGAAATTGACCTGAATAGCTTTAATTCATCATTGACGAGTCTAAAAAACAATTGGTTTGTCAATTTGACTTCTACTCACATTCCGTCAAAAATACAGTGTCTATTACAACTAGGGGAAAATTTCTCTTTACCCCCCCTTTCAGTTATAAAAAAACAAAATTAGAATTTATAAAAAATATAGAAAATAGTATTAACAAATTGCACATTAGTGAACGTTTGGATGTTAGAAATCGTATTATACCTATTATTATTATAGTAATCTTTCGTCGTGTTTCAACTGTTGTGATAATTTAAAAAATAAACTCTCAGACATGTGGAAATAAACAAAAACTTTCTTAAACAATAATCGTGACATCATACTCACCAGAGCTGATAAGGGAAATGTGACGGTGGCAATGAATAAAGTAGATTATAGACAAAAAAAATACTTGCATTACTGAGTGATACGAATATATACGAAATTGTTAAAAAAGACCTTACTAACGTGCTTTCTAGGAGGCTGAGAGAATTATTGACTAGATGGAAGAAAAAAGAATGGATCTCATAACATACTTACAATAACTTATACGTGAGTGATGGGGTGTTACTTGGTACCTATGGACTTTCTGAGATCCATAAACCAGACACACCTCTCAGAATCATTATCTCTGCTATTGATAGTCCGTTATATCAGTTGGCTGTTTTTGTACATAAAATTATTTATAAAATCAGTGCTAATTCTTTCAGTCACATACAAAATAGCTTCCACCTGACTAAGATTTTGAAGAAAACAGAGTTAGAGGAAAATTTTGGCTTAATTTCACTCGACGTTGTTTTTCTTTTCACGAACATACCGATCGATTTAGTTTTGGACAGCATCTCTCATAGATGGTCATCAATTTCAAAAATTACTAATATTTCGAAAGAATGATTTTTTATTTCTTTACGGCTAATTTTTGACTCTGCTTATTTTTCCTTTGACAACTGCATTCACAGACAAAAGTTTGGGATGCCTATGGGCTCACCTTTATCACCGGTAATTGCGGACATTGTATTACAGGACATAGAGATGAAAGCTTTGAACACCTTAGGTTTCATATCCCTTTTTATGTAAGATATGTTGATGACATTGCCATGGGAGCACCCCTTGACAGAACCTCCGAGATTTTACAAGTGTTTAACTCATTTCATCCTCGTCTGCAGTTTACGATGGAGATAGGGGGTGGTGAGTGGAATTTTTTAGATGTCACGATTATAAAAAATAATAACACGTTGGAATATGATTGGTACCATAAACCCACATTTTCTTGGAGATATTTGAATTTTCTTTCTCAACATCCACTTTCAAAAAAGAGGAATTATCATTGGAATAGTTGATAGAGCATTTTTATTATCTGTTTCTAAATACCATAAAAAGAATCTGATTTTTGTAGTGGAGACATTGTTGAACAATGATTATCCGGTTGATTTCATTTTCAACACAATACAATAAATGAATGTCTAAAATCATTGGTATATAACAAAACGTCAAAACAAAAAATTATGACAGAAACTCTCGTTGAGGATGTTAAAAAATCGTGGATTTTGGTCCCTTTTGTGTCGAAAATTTCGAATAAATTTAAGGATATCACGAAGAATCTCAATGTGAGCATGGCTTTCTTTAGTTTTAACAAGCTTAACTGTTTCATTAAAACACACAAAGATTCGTTACCGAACATGGCAAAGAAGCATGTAGTTTATAAAATTAATTGCAATAATTGTGATGCTTCGTATGTCGGCCAGACAAAGCGGAAGTTAAAAACGAGAATCACAGAACACCGAAATGATATTAGAAAAAGCAATAACAATTATTCAGTTATCACAGAACACAGATTGGAGCATGGCCACGATTTTGATTGGGAGAACACTGAGATTGTCGATATCGAACGATTTTTATATAGACGACGTATTTCTGAAATGCTACACATTAAGTTACAAAAGAATGTCTAAATCTACAATCTGACACCGAATTTCTACATCACGCGTACATTTCAATTCTTGACAATTTACATTGATTTCAATGATATGTTGCACTAGGTTGTATTTCTATGCTTGTAATGTTCGGATGTATCGTCTTTGTGTTTTATTGTTTATGCTCATAGCTACATGAAAACCGACGCTTAAGTTAATCTTTGACAGTTACTCATTTGATTGCTGACTGTCGTCTTGTTGACATGCATAAGTCATTACTAAGTATGGATGCGGATATGCGAAATTAATTTAATTTTTAATTGATTATGTTCACGGTTTGATGGGTGAGTGATCTCTTTCTAAAGTTTTCATTTATTTTATATTCTTCCTTAATACCTTAATAATGGTTGGATTATTTGGGTGAACTTCCGAAAACGGCAAACACTCGATTATCATAAAATTTGGTAGGAATACTCCAAATGATGTTAAATGAATGCCCTTAAATGGATTTTCACCGACAAGAAAGTTTAATGCCAAAAATGTTTATCGCAGTTTATATAGGAAATGAATGGAGGTGTTGCGTATGTAGAAGGAAAATATTTATTGTGTGCGTGTTCTTCATGTTTCTGGGTGAGCAACGTGTATTTATTTTGGTATTACTGGTCGCTGGTAGTCGTTATTAGTCAGTCATCTAGAAATATTGGCTATAATTATCGAAATGGATGAAAAGATGACGTTCTTATTGGCTTCTAAGAATAGATCTTATTGGCCACGAATCTTATTGGCGAAGCGATTCTCACCCTCCTTCCCACCCCTCTACTTCAGAGGCGCACGACTCTCACCCCCCCTTCCCCCCTGCTTCAGGAGCGCACGACTTCCACCTCCGACTCGCACCCCCCTCCCCCTGCTTCAGGGGCGCAAGACTCTCACCTTCGACTTTCACTCCCCCCCTACTTCAGGTGCGCACGACCCTCACTTCTAATTCTCATCCCTCCTCCCCCCTGCTTCAGGAGCGCACGACTTTCACCTCCGGCTCTCATTCCCCCTATGAAAGTTGCTTCGTGTTGAGAGTCAAAACCTATAGGGGAAAGTTGCTGAATGCGTACCACTTAACGTATTTTTTATTATATTTCTCATTTAGAACTGATTTGTGTGCAAATGAAGATTAGAAAT
>NW_017300241.1:16472-18900 GCF_001594075.2 Trachymyrmex cornetzi
TATAGAATAGTATTTAATATTGCATATATGGCTGAAATAATACGTTATTTTTCTAACTTCTTTTGTTAATAACTTTTTAATGAAGGACAAGCGATGGCTAAAACCTATTGGAGGTTATTTAGGGTTATGACCTTGACAATATATGTCAAGGTCAAAGTCATAGTTTTACCATAAACTACAATAAACATACAGTGTACTGAAAATAATAAGCACAAATTTCCATAACTTCATTCAAACATTTTTGGCATTAAACTTTCTTATAGGTGAAAATCCATTTAAAGGCATTTATTTGACGTCATTTGGAGTATTTCTGCTAAATTTCGTAATAATCGGGCGTTGCCAATAATTTGCCATTTTCGGAAGTTTATCCGATTATTTATATAGAATTCATCTTCAATTTATTTGGTCGCCGGATCTGATGTCTTTGTAAATGAAGCGGAATGATTGGGCACTCTCCTATCAAACCAGTTAAGAATTTTGTAATGTAGGGGAAAGTGGGGGAACTGTGCGCAGAGGGTAATTGTGCGCATCTTGGTTTGGTACTTTTCCAATATATGAAGACATCACCGTGGCGAAATTTTTACGCAGGAAGTCGTCCTCTTAAGATATAACTACAAAAGATACGACGTACATACATCACTAGCCAGAGAAATACAAAAAAGTGAAATTACATCTTTTCTTGTTATTTTAGCATTCAGAAAATAAGGTGGTAAGTCCGTATTTTTAATTTGCTTGTTTAAAATTGTATATGTTATTAAAGTACGTTATTATGTGCATCTTTTGAGCTGTTACTTATTAAGTTTGGTTAGGAATTGTTGAAGTAATCGTATTTCGTACCGAGTCAGGTCGCGGCGGGCAACGGTGCGCAAGCATTTTAAAATGCACACAATTACCCATCTTTCATATACTGTATGACTAGCACTAGTTTTTTTGTTTCTTTTTGGCATTACTATTTTATTTTGCCATTTCATTTTGCCAAAGTCTATGTGCATTATTATTATATTAGTTTTGTATTTCTTCTTAATATATACAATGTACATTTAAAATATGTTTAATATATATTTATATTGCAATATAATGAATGTATGTTCTGATTTCTTTGTTAACATTCCACAATTCATTCATTTCTTACGACTTTTGTTTTGCGCATAATTACCCGACGCGAGAGAAATTTTTTCGCTTTTCCGTTTTTTCCTTTTTACTAAATACAACCTTAATTGAATGAAAATCTGTTCAAGATAAGAATACGTTATGATAGAAGAATGTTTATAGTTTCTATTTCCATATTTATATCGCTTTGATCTTAGAAAACCATCCAAGAAAACAAATATCCCTTAGGTGCGCACAATTCGTCCACTTTCCCCTATATGGATCAGATACACTGAGGATGGCTCGAATGTAAGCCGAAACGTCTGATTTTTCGTATTTAATAAATAATTTGCTCGCACGACTTACAACGAAAAAACTCTCATTAGCCTGTTCTCTGTTTATATTTTGTATTTCTTATTTCTTTCGAAGTTCGTTAACTTTTATCTCTGATCACATAAAACAAAAAACCGGATAAGAAGCAAAAAGACAAGATTTAAAAAATAGCAAAAAGCAAGACACGGAAAACAAAAAGCACATTATAGAATAGGCTTTAACATTGTTAAGTAATTTTATTTAATATTTCACATCCTACTAATTGACATATTGTTATTTTCTGTAAAGTGCGTAGTTTTCTTGTGTGCGTAGCTTCTTTCTCGTTTTCTGAAAATTATAAATTGTGGACAAAACGCATTTTGAAAATTTACTCCTCAAATTTGACCCTTTGAAGTCTGCTTATGCAATTTGAATAATCACATACACATAATAGTTTATGAAGTCGTTCGTTATGAATCTAAAATCAAAATTATCACGTACAATTTGTTCAAACAATTATTGCTTAATACTTAAACAATTAATTATCAAAAATTTGATTTGAATGAAAATAATACGCTGCTATTAGATTCTATGGAAAAAATGCGTGTAAGTGCATTGCATTATTTTTCCGCGATTCCATTTGTTGTAAAAAAAATACAAACACAGCAAGTGATTATTCAAATTGCATAAGTGGTCCTTAAAGTGTTACATTTATTAGAATCCGACCGAAATTTTAACCGAAACTGAAAACGATTACTCATTACGTGTCATTTCGATTGAAATCATACAATTCTTGTTCATAAATATTAATTTTAATATGTGTAATTATTGTTTCAATACTTAAATTATGATGTTTATGAAGAAAAAGTACTTATGTTCTTTGGCCAAAATTGACACACAACCAAAATTTCGGTTTTATATTTCGGTCGAAATTTAATTATTATTTCAATAAATATGAAGAACATTTATGAAGAAAAAGTATATGATATATAGCATGTCTATATATATATATATATATATATATATA
>NW_017300241.1:20221-20449 GCF_001594075.2 Trachymyrmex cornetzi
CAACTCGGCAATGAATATGATTCCCCTTACTCCGATCATCGAAACGCGACAGCTAATTATCTCCAAGGCTCGGGAGGATGGCACGTGGCTCGCGGTTCCATGGCTCTACACGGCGACCATTGCGCCAATCTTTCGTTACGAGGCGAGCTGGCTTACGTGCGATCAACCCGGCGACGTACCCCGGTCGGCAGCTTTACAAGCGGCGACGCTCGTCTCACCCTCGTCGTC
>NW_017300242.1:0-5445 GCF_001594075.2 Trachymyrmex cornetzi
ATTCTGTACGTGAAAATTGCTAGACACTGCAAATAAGCGTCGTATAATATATAATCATGCACGATTTCTAAATCGTTCAATGAATTTAAGACTGGTGATTAAAGTTGACAAAATATAATTTGAATTAGAATGCAATCTCAATCTAAATTTTTTAAATAAAGCAAGCAAAAAATTCTTTAAATTTATCACGATTTAAGTGAGTATTCTAATCTAAGATTAAGAAAAAGATTTGTGAGGTATTTTTAAGTTGTACTATATACATTTTTACGTTTAAAGCAGCGTCTACGATGAGATTTTAAGGCGTAAAGCTTTGAGCTTTTAATTGTAAGAAATTGTACAATCAGAGTCGAATATGAAGAGAATGATCCACTATGAATTATTAATTTCATAAGGCTAAAGTTTTACGTTTTAAAATTTCGTTGTAAACGCCGCTTAATACTCTATAAACGCGCTTAAAAGCAATTTATTATCAAGCGTAAATTGAAAAAATGTGAGTATTTATGTGTGAGAGCGCGTATTAACTTTTTATTTTTTTGAGTTTACAAAACACGTAATAAAAATTAAATGTAAAGGCAATAATCTATCTATTTTTTGTCCTATTATTTTTGTAGACTTTATCTTTATAGATTTTATAGTATACATACATGCTTTCTAAGATTTATGAATTTCCAGATAGTTTGAATTCTCTCAATTTATATTAAATTTCAAAAGTTATTGTCAACATTACAAATATTATTAATAACTTAATCGATTTATATCACAATTTTGAGAATGTAATTTTTAGAAATGAGAATTTCCTTATATGTTTTGTTACTTACGTAATTGTCATTTATATTAATGTACTCACCAGTATAATATTTAACAGAAATAGCTTAAACTAACGAAAGTTGGCAGCAATAAATTATTTCATCTTTAAACGCGAATTGATTTTACTAACGTCTAAAAACATTAACTGTCACATGCGGCGGATAAATCGAAACTGTGAGTAACAAATGTACTGCGCTTACACAAATATATAGAAATGTTGCGGTCTTACAACGATAATCGGTGACTTCTCAAGGCCGCGTGTAATTTCGCGATACTGCACAAACTGACATTCAAATCGCCTTTTATCAAGGAAGGTTAGGCAAGTTTAAAGATTCTAAATTATTAAATAATTTGCTGGAATCGTTAAAAATTAATTTTATAATTGGTTGTCATATGTCGTACATATATATTCATTTAATTTCATTTTATGATGCAAATCATTCGTTTGTCCCAAAACAGCGACACCGCTTTGTAGATAGTTGCAGCGATTGGGTTCGTTAGAAAATAACACGTAAATTCTTAGAAATTAGTTGCAATCAAAGTCTGCAAAATGAATGAGGTAAAATGATAAATGATATTGTCCGCCGTAAAAATCACAAAACATCTTGCAAAATATTTCTAAAAAACACAGTTAGATTTACCAGTCATACTTTTTTAAGAGTACTGCACGATGTATTCTTTTTAAGGTCGTAAAAATTTCTAGTTATTAATTAAAAGTTTATATTTATAAAATTATATTAATAAGAATCGTTGATATAAATATATTATGTTCTAGAAAAATCTTATTTCATTAAATATTTGCATTTAATTTATAAAAAAGGTATACTCCTTCCTTCCGCTTCCATATCATATTTTTTTAAAAAGTGTACTTATGTAATCTTTTGTTCTAATTCAGATATGATAACTCTAGACGCGCAGTAAAATCTGTGAGAGCGGTTTAGTAAATAGCAAAATAGATTATGGTAAAAATAAAGTCTAATTAGTAAATAATTAGCTTTTGATAAGTAATTAGACAGTAAGTGATTGGATCATGAAAAATTATGCAATTGCTTATGTATAAACGCTGCGCTAATGCTATTTTGTTCAGGATTTAGTTAATTGTATCGAACATAAACTACCAACTATTTAAAATATTTCATAATTTTGTTAGGTAAGCAATAAAGTTGGGAAAAGAGCGGGAAAAAGTGGCACCAGTAATGCATGAGGGAGCAAATTGAAAAGTGATCGAAAGAAGTATAAGTCCAACATAAATCTATTTAAAAAAAGTTATGATTCGATAATGATTGTCCATGATCTGCCACTACTAGATTAGAATGCATTTCCTCAAACCGATCTAGATATACTCCCAAGTAGAACACAGAGTCATAATTAATGGCGTTTAATTCTGTCTGACCAGTTTGCAATCATATGACGTTTACTCTAATTAGAGTTATTTGACAATTTTTTGCGCTCCAATCTGGGTTGAATTAATGACGTTTCATGCTCTTCTATTAGTAGAACGTCAACCAATAGCAAAGCATTTTCCAACCTAGGTTGGTGCAAACGTCGAGCCGAAAACGTTATAAGTCGTATGTAAGTCATCGTGACATTATTTGTCACTTAAAAGTAAACTTATACTTATAAGTGACAAATATATAACGTTATGATGATATCTTTATGATGTATCATGATTTTTGTGTTCTACTTCAGCTATTCTCTGACCCTTTAAGACGGGACGAGTATTTCCGTCTAGACTTGGGCAGGGTTCAGAAACGTTACTCGGGTGCCCTAGTGTATCATCTTATTCTTGTTTAACACTGGATGAACAACGAGGATAAAACGATACACGAAGGCACTCGGGTGACTCGGGTAACGTTTCCGAACGCAGCCCAAGTCTTGGTGGACAATATCAGAAAGGGAAGGAATCAAATATACATACGTGCTATTGTGCGCCATTTGTCCGACATACAGAGGCAAAGTTGGAGCGAAAAAAGACCGAATTAAAAGTACACACAATCACCCTCATGACAAGCTAGACCTGACCTTCGGAGCTATTAATTAGGTGTATTTAGGAAGAATGCTCTAAGTGATCAATGAGGTCGCATCTTCAACGTCTACAACACTTCTTCCTATAAATCGCTGATTTATCGTCTTAAAATTCAAAATAACTTTAAAATCTGACATGATAAGGTTTGACGACATTGTTTTTTGTGATAAAAATCTATATAAAACATCTACTCTGATTAGAGTTATTTGATAATTTTTTGGCCTGGGTAATTAATCAGCAGTATCACAAGTAGAAATTGAAACAAGAAAGTGTTTATTTATTATAATAAATTTACAAAATTTAACAACAAAATAAATTACAAATATTCATTGTGCATTAATATTTGAAAATATTTACAAATATTCATATTATAATTAAAAATATCAGGGCCCCGTCTTATTTCAAATAAATTTATTTAAAATATATGTTTCAAATAAAGAGAAATATGATGGCTCAATTCGAATAAATCAAAACATACAAAATTGAGCAACGAATTAGATATACATACAAAAGACTATTTAATAATATCAGATTACAAACAAATGTTTCAACTCCTATCGAGTCTTTTCAATGTTAGAAAACAAATTAAAAATTAAATAATAACGTCGGAATATATTATTTAAAATTACAAGATAATAACGTCTGAATATATAATAATAATAGTCATAAATACTGGTGACTTTTTCCTTCCTTAAGTGATGTCAAACTTGTATAAACAAATAAGCCACTTAGTCAAACAAATAGACAATTTCATATTTGTAATAATAATATCTATAAGCAGTTAATACTACAGTTAATATCAAATCTTTAATGCCTGTTATATAAAACTTATAATTCTAAATATCTTGTTATATACCCTTGTAGAAAAGTACTATTGAGTACTAGGAGTATTTTGAGGCACTACTGTACTACAGCACTACTGTACTATTATACTACTATAGTAGTGCAGAAGTGTTCAGTAATGCTGAGTAATGCTAAGATATCCGCGTTTCGGCAAAATACCAAATGCAGGAAATGAGTATGTATCACAGAAACTAACTATTAATAACTTTATTAAAAAAAAAAACACTTTCAGAGACTCTACGAGCACACTCTGATCAAGCTGAGAGTAAGTGGCAGATTTCATTTACATATACCTATTTATAGGGTCATTTTCTTCTTACGGAAAACGAATCCATCTTGTGGCGATACTGCGTATTATGCCGCTTGCAGAGTATATGTATGCTATAGACGCCACCAAGCAAGCAGTGTAATACGTAGTACTGCCGCAAGATGGACTGGTTTTCCGAAAAGAGAAAATGACGCGGATCCCTATAAATAAGCATATTTAAATGAAATCCATCACTTACTCTCAGCTTGATCAGAGTGTGCTCGTAGAATCTCTAAAAGTGCTTTTTTTAAAATAGAATTATTAATAATTAATTTCTGTGATGCATACTCATTTCCTGCATTTTGTATCTTGCCGAAACGCGGATATATAGAAGATCTTAGCACTACTCAGCATTACTGAACACTTCTGCACTACTACAGTAGTGTAGTAGTACTGTAGTACTGTAATATAGTAGTGCTTCAAAATACTCCTAGTGCTCAGTAGTACTTTTCTACAAGGGTACAGTAGTAAGTCTAATAATAGAGAAAAAGTTCTTTATATAAAATAATCCGTGAGTTCACATCGTTGTTAAAAGATTGAAGCAATAATGCAAACAACGCTACACGAGCTTAATAAGCCTTGTCTTATTAAAAATCATTAAGATATTTTGCATTTACTATTTGAAACATTTATTTAAAGTACATATTTCTTATTTTATATTTTAAGTAAGTTTTCAAAATCAATTTCTCATTTAAAATAAATCGTATCTCAGTTACTTTACCAACTCTTATGATTTTATATTTTAAATAAGTTTTTGAAACTTATTTTATATTTTTTATTTTAAATAAGTCGTATTAGTTATTTTACCGAGCCCTGACAGATATATATCTCATCTGAATACATAAAGATTTATTAATAATAATAGTAACTTTACTAATAAAATCGTTGATTATATATTGCGTTAATAACATTAAATCAGAATTTTATACAAAGAATTAAAAAATATAATACAATATTTATTTAATATTATCTTTTACTCAAATATGTATACGTCTTAATTAATGTGTTGCTAGTCTTAGAAAAAACTTTTTTGTTATCAGCGGCTCATTCTCATGAATATGTGAGCAATAATATTTTCTTAACAAATTTGTTTAAAAAAAAAGAGAGTTTGAAGCGTTTTCTGACCAATAATTGAATATTAGTTTTTCTAAAGTATATTCAATATATATAATAAAAAATATATATATACAGGGTGTTTTAAAATTACCGGGTAATCGATCACGAGCAGGTAGAACGGACCGAATTGAATCGAAAATTCTTATACCATTTTGTAGGTTGCGCAATAGTTAATGAGATATTAACGTTTAAAGATAGTCGAATAAGCGCGTCCGGCCGGCCTATTGCTGTCGAATATACGGGTGGCACCCAGTTGGACACTGCTCAATTGGACACGAGCCACTCACAACGCTTGAGACTACAAAGCTCCTAAGCACCGGTCGCTGTGATTGGTGGGGTCCAATCG
>NW_017300242.1:5494-15440 GCF_001594075.2 Trachymyrmex cornetzi
TGGGGACGGTAGGTTGTATATTCGGCAGCAGAGAGAGAGAGAGAGTAGGCCGGCCGGACGTGCTTATTCGACTATCTTTAAATGTTAATATCTCGTTAACTATTGCGCAACCTACAAAATGGTATAAGAATTTTTTATTCTATTCGGTCCGTTCTACCTGCTCGAGATCGATTACCCGGTAATTTTCAAACACCCTGTATAAATGTTATATAATAAAAAAACATATATAAATAAATGTTTTTAACAAAAAAACATTAGAAATAGATGAATTCATCATCAATTATTCGCTCCTGATCGTCAAACCCCTGAAGTAGTTTTATTAAACGATCATATAATAGAGTTTTACCATCGATGGCCCATAAAAAATCTAAATGGGTGAATAATTTATACGGATTTTCCTCTAGCAGGATAACGTTCGGCAGTTGCTTGTATATCTCGAGGACATTCTAAGAACAAAAATATGGAAGACGATAAAATTTGTAATATAATCAGTATCGTGATTATAACGAACAATATCACACATTAATAATAACTAATAATTAATATAACTAATAATAAATAATAATTTAAAAAATATAAACAATTACTTCTTAAATACCGTTTTCATATATATAATATAAATAATAATATTAGATCAAAGAATGAGAGAGGAGTAAGAAAAGTAAAAAAAAGGAAGAGAAAAAGAAGGAGAGGGAGAAATGGAAGTAAAAAAAGGGAGATATTCTGTTGTAATCGATGTCAAACATGTTCAATTTTTACAAAATGGCAAACGTCTGAATTTAAAATGTATAATTTTGTATAAAAAATTGTTCTTCTTGTTTGCGCCCATAAAAATATACCTTACATAAAAATGATGAAAGTGACTTTACCGATTTTGGAGCAAGCAAATCGTTAACGGAATAATACAAAGCCAAGGGCGCAGTAATTTTTTTTAAATCGTACATTATGGGCGTCATTTGTCCATATTTCTTGTAATTGCCAAAATATCCGTTGTCGTAGGCTTGAAATTTCTCTGCAACAATCAATATTAATTATTTACATAAATATAAAATTGAAGAGTATTTCAAATTTTAATTTTTTAAGATAAACATAAAATATCACGTGATCGTGAACAACATGCTTATATATATAAAAGAACTACTACTTAAACTTTTATTTATATTATTAATAAAAGTATTGTAATATAAAAATGAGAACTCTCCTAACATTTTAATTACGTTTTAAAGCAATTAAATTAATTTCTTTCTTTATAATTAACATAGTTTATATTACAATATTATATATATATATGTTTGAAAGAAAGAGAAATACTCACTAGTATTGATATTTTGATAAAAATGATGTATTGTTTGCACGGAAACGCCGGCCGGATAATACGATAATATTTCCGGTAATTTCGTCTGCAATGAATTTAATTAAAAATAATTTTTATTTGTTGTATATTAGAGTATAAACACTTGATTTTATAATTTTTATTAAAAGCCGTAAAAGAGCAATGTTGTAATTAGCAAAATCGTGCTAAGTCGAAGATGTTTAATATACAGTATTAAGTTGCGCTGTATCGGATCCGGAGGTTAAAAACATTATTGCAATGCAGACAGCCTGAGTAATTGCTTTATCTGTACATAGTGTTCTTCCAATCCTAATACTCGTTGATGATAAGGAGGCTATCTCATATATTTCATGAGACTCAAGAAATTCCTAATAAACAAAAATAAACGTAAATATAAGGAAATGTAAATGTACCCTGATTCGCTGAATTTCGCCGAAATTATTATACATATTAGAACACTTTTCGGTGAAATTTTAGCATTTCAGAAAAATTTCAGTTTAATTTCAGCGATTTTTAACTGACAAATTCATTTTTTCAGCAAAGTTTCAACAAAATTTTAAAAAAATTCAGCAAAAATTTCAGAGAAATTTCAACAAAATTTCCAAGTAATTTTAGTTCAATTTCAACGATTTTTCAGATATGTTAGCTGAAAAATTTACTTTCAGTGAAATTTCAGCAAATTTTCAGCAATTTCGCTAAAATGTTCCAAAACATGGAATAATCTCAGCGAAATGTTTTCACTAGGGTAGAATTGTATTTGAAACTATACGGGATATAATGTAGTTGGTTGAAGTTTGAAACATTTCTGGAGTGATTTTTTAAAAACGATTTATCTTGTTTCTAGTTTTACACAAATTAACTTTTAAATATCGTGCCAAACTTCAACCAGTTGTTTGTATAGTCAATATGATCACTTTATTGAACATTTGAAACTCTTTTTAATAATACAGAATTATCTACAATATTTACAAAAAGTATTTTATGAAAGAATACTAAACGTTTACTGAAAAAACTTTCGACGTAAAAAAAACTTGTATATTATAATATCATAATCAATTATTTATTACAATAATAATAAATATGGTAATAAAATAAATATTGCTAATACCAATTATTCTCTTAATTATTAGGATAAAGTTAATACATATGACTTATAGGAAATATATCTTCGTTTTTCTTAAAATATGATTTTGATATCTCTTTACCAGAATCTTTGGCATTTTATTACGAATATATTCCAAAAAAGAAGATATTTCTTTCCATATGGCGACCGGGGCAAGGCAGATTCCCAGTTTTATTTTTGCATTGTATTCGGGTCTCATGGATAGTAAAGTAAACAAAACGGTAGTTCCCATCGAATGACCGATATAGTGCATAGTATTTTGTTTTGTGTAACTAAGTACATAGTCGATCATAGATGGTAGATCTCTTGTTCCTATTTCGTGGTAGCTGAACAATGAAATTAAATTTTTTTCTCTTTTATTATATTATATTTTAATTTTAGCACTAAATATTTGTTATACATTTTTTAAAATCATAATTAAAATTGAGTTTTTCTTAATGAGAAATTTAAAACATATAATATACTCATTCACAATATTACAAGAGTCTTGATCTTTTTTATTAAAATAGTTTATTTTAATTAAAAATTTTAAGAGAAATCTCTCTAGTTTAAATTAAATGAAATATTAAAAAAAAATATTTCAACTTTTTATTGTTTTAACCATTTTTATCCTTATGTACATTTCTCTTATGTTAATTAATTCAAACTAGATTTCTTATAAAATTTTTATAATAATGAAAATCAATGTTTTCTTAATAAAAAATATAAAGGTATATGAAACTATGCAAAAATGCATTATATGTTTCAATGTTTTTGTTAAGAAAAAATTAATCGAATTGAATTTAAAAACTTGATAATTACAAAATAAAATTTTACCTAAATTGCCAAAATTCCTTATTTTGTGGAGATAATTTTATATGTGATCGGCAATAAGCATTTCCCCTGAAATTTCCAAGCCATACATCATATTCTTTATCAGCCAATAAAAATGCTGAAATACAAGATAATGATACATAATTAGTTCTCTTATGATATCATCGGATTATTATTAATAATCAAATTGCTAACAAAAATAATAATTGCTTTCCTTTTTGTAAAAACATATATTTATCATGAGATAATGTTCTGTTAGGCATTTTTTATTTATTCTAGTTAATATTTTCTGTTTTTTCAAAATATAAGATGTTATCTACAATATTTTGTTGTTCTAACAAAAGTTTCTTCAAAATGGTTATCTAGATTAAGAAAAATAGAATATAGGATTGATTTATAAAATCTCTTGTCAATGTAATAGATATACTATTATTAGGCAAGTAATAATAAATTTTATGGTATGATAAAGTTTATTAGAAAATAGTTAGATGATTTAAACAATTTCATTATTGCTGCTTTATTAAGATATAACAAATGCTTTTAATTTTTTAAATTTAAAATAAAACATAGTTAAATTTTATCAGATACCTAATATAATAAGATATCTCAAATAGAATTAATCTAATTAAATTTGATAAATTTTTTACTTCTTGAACTTCAATTATTTACTACTATGTTTCTATTCTACTCTTGATCTGATTTGTTAAAATAAATATTCGCCAAAACTTTCACTACTGTGTTGTTCTACTGTTCCCATTATTATTATTAAGTTCTTGGAGTCAAGTAAAGTTAAGGTGAACATATCGGTTAATCATCAATTTTAATTTCAACTGGATACTCGCTCGAGTGCGCGCATATGTGTGTGTGTGTGTGCGTGTGTACGCGCGCGTGTGCGTGCGTGCGTGTGTGCGTGAATGTAACATATAGTTATCCCATATCACATATCCAGAACTGCGACTTCAAATTGAAAATTCCATGGTTTTTACTGTTAGTGATATTTGTAATTCTTTTAATTTCTACATCAATTTATGTAATGTGTATAGGGTAAGTGGTCCAACAATGAACCATGTAAATTTTAGAGACTTATATCTCTTTCAATTATTGAATTGAAGATCTGAGTTTTGGCATACAGTTTATAAATTGAGTTGGCTACATACTGTAAATAATAAAAAAAAAACTTTTAAAATATTTTTTTAATTTAGCTACAATTTCGATTATTTAAAAAATCGGGAAGTGGTTCATTGTGTATAAGGGGTGTCTACACAATGAACCATGCTATTTTTAATAATAAACTACATGTTTTATACTGTGAATTGTTGGGATTATTTTAGTTTTGCTATATTTTAAAATGTTTATTTATAAAATAGATAATTATAAGGTAGTGAGGATTCGCAAGGCTGACCACCGCGTTTTTCTTTCGTTTTGAGTGAAAACGCATCAAATGAGTATATTTTTATTAAGATTTTAGGTGGAGGGAGGGGCTGTATTCTAAATAATTATTATAATGAATTATTTTGAAGGTTATCGTAAAAAAGGTTATGTGGTCTACAATATACCATGGTTCATTGTTCACTACGTCAAAATGATTCATTATACTTAGACTATCTAACCTTTTCCACAATAATCTCCTAAATAATGTGGTAAAATAATATAATAGAAAAAGTTGCTTACAGAATAATAAAGCCAAATGCGTACACAAAACTATTGCACAATGAAAAAAATAATAGGCATAACAACAAAAACATCAAAAATGCGTAAAACTTAGGAAAAAAAGTTACTTTGCAACCCAAAATTCTTAAAATGCGACATTATATGGCCGTCCTTGGCGCGATCTGCCAGTCGACTGGGGAGCCAAGGAGGGGTTCAAAACTTACTTTGCAATCCAAAATTCTTAAAATGCGACATTACATGGCCGTCCTTGGCGCGATCTGCCAGTCGAGCCAAGGAGGGGTTCAAAATCGCTGCATGATAGCAGCACAATCTGATAACGTCGCATTTTAGAAATATAGCAATGGTTCATAGTGTACTATTGATTCACTGTTGAATTACGTACTGTATATATAGGGGAGAGTTGGCTAAGTCGTACCAACGGTTAAATCGTACCTCCATTGTATTTTCTAAACAAAATATTTTTTTTCAAAGATAATGACACTAATGTGATATGGGTTAAGAACTATCATTTTTGTTTTGTCTTCGAGTCGTCTGTTTACGAGTGACATTAAAAATTGATTTTGTTCGGTGTCTGATCTAAGTTTCGATACAATTTACCTAAGGTGTTATCAGTACAAGGTGGGTAATTGAATTATAGTGTCCCTCACGGTTATAATTGATATTTAAACTCTTTTCGAGTATAGCATCAAATTAGCAAAATATTTGTAAGTCATTTTGCTATTGGCAAATTTGTAAAAATAGAGGGAGTTAGGTAAATCGTACTTGTCGCTGGTCTTTATATTATACCAGTACGATTTTCGCAAGTGACGCGAGCAATATGTGGAGGTTACTATTATGATAAAAATGGACCTACAGTGGACTGGATTTCAGTGTGTCAGATGCTCTAAGTGGTTGCACGAAACCTGTAGTAACAATCCTGACATTTACTAAAACTGTTTAAATAAGCGCTCAAGAAAGTGATTACTTATCAACTATTGAGTCTTTCTATTAAATTTTTCTATTGAGTCTTTCTATTGAATCTTTTCTATTGTGACGGAAAAATCCGTAATTGATTTTATTTCCAAAATTTATTTTTTCCAAATATCTCATGTGATTTTAATATTCTGAAATATAGTAAAATGATAGCTTAAATCAATTTAAGTATTGCTTTTTACTTTGCTTTCTTAAATGAGTTTAAAAAACACAGAGTCTAATTTCTGTTTTTATAATAGAAAAGTTTTTATTATACCTACTTAAATATGTATACTCAGTTTGAAATTAAAAATAAATTTATTAATAAATGAGTTTTAAAATTAATTTTGTTTATTTTCCCAGTAAAGAAATTGACGTTATTTGCCGTCATTTTGACGTTAAAGATTTTAATGTCAAAATGACAATAAGCAATGTCAGCTTGTTGCTATATTAGAAGTACTATTTAGGAATCAGGTGGTACAATTTAACAATCCAGTCTCCAAATCGTACCAGAAGCTACTTTTTTTCAAAAATTTAAACAATAATTTAATGTTTATTTTCGCAAAAGTATCGTTTTGTTTTATTGCCAATAAACCGAAGTTTAATATAAGTACAGAAATATTCTGATATCTTCAGTACTTTTGTTTACAATTTTGTTTAAACGTTAAGGGGTGCGATATAGGCGACTTCCCCCTATTTATAATGATTCCATTTGTCGTATCTATGACAATAGAATTTTTTCATGTTTTGCGAAAGATTTTATACAGACTATGGATGAATAGAAAATGAAAAGTTCTAATTCTTGGAACTAGAAAAAGATGAAGAGTTAGTTGAACCGAGATTAAAATTAAATTACGTTGATAAAAACGGGCATCAGTCGATTAATATATAATAATGACTAATATATAATGTATTAACGATCACTCACCAAGATCTTTGTCAGCACCAATTAATACCCAGCAATCAGATGTGCACAGAATACCATGTTGAAGAAATACAACTTTTCTACTTCCTTGACCTTTAAATACAGGATTCCCCAATATTCTATGTAGCACCAAGATGTAACCATCTTCTGTTATGACATAATGTTCCTCGGCAGAGTAACCGTTTTTCTCTACTAAACCAATCTGCGTAAACATATTGAATGTTAAAGAATGATTCAAGACTTTTCGATAATCTTTTGTAATATTTACATATAATATTTTACGTAACATAAAAAAGTATCTATTAATACAAAGGAGACAATATTTTATACAAAATTGCATACAATTAGTTTGCATTAGTAAAATAAAAGTAGCTTCTGTCATAGATATTAATTTTTTAAGTAATTAATATTTCAATGTTTTTTATATTAACTTTTTTATTCAGTTTAGTGAATATAATTAATCCTGTAACACAATCTCAAAATCTTTTCAAAGCATTCTATAATGTAATTGAGACGTTTCTTATTTCATAAACAATGTTTTATTAAATTTTTTGATTGCTTGAACAAAAGTACCTCGATAATTGCGTTGTTACTTAGTTATTATTCGCTAATACAGTAAATTGTTTTTTTATATACAAGGTTTATTTCATTTTAATAATTAAAATTCTAATGGTTTATCTCGCGGTATTATTTTTTGAGTGTGTATTTCATGACAAAAGGCGATCTTGCACTTACAAAATCTAATGTAGTTACATTGTTCACTGCAGTTTTGACTTCTCCTGACTTCCTCACTCTCACTACACCGTAATCCTTAGAAAATAGATAGTTGAATATTGCTTTTCGAGAGAATACTAAATCTCCCCAGAAGTTTAGTTTTGCTTCCAGTAATACTACAGTAAGCATAAGTATGAAAAAAACAAGTTTCATGCTCATTTTTATTGTAATGTTAATGAAATTATAAACTACAACTTGCAAATATCGATTACTATAATATTAGGTATAAATTTTATGACATCTGTCTTCATTTGCATTGCGAGAAACCTACAAATATATTTGATATTAGTTGATTCATTAATTGTTTAGCGTTGATTTTTTCTTAACATGAATATAAAAAAATTCATTAAAAATAAAAATGATTTTAATTTTCAATTTTTGAAAATTAAATCAAATATCTACTAAATAAACTGTAATTTCATTAGAATTTATAAAATTTATAAAAATTGTTAAAAAAAAATTACAAAGTTTCGCTATTTGTTCGACTAATACTTACTTAGTAGAAAATAAAAGTTTACACAACAGCTAATTATTATAAACATATATTAACAAAACCTTTAATTAAAATTTTATGTTATTAAATTCTTATTATTTTTATTTTTTCACATATTTCCTTAAGAATTTGTTAATTAATCTCAAATGTTATGAAATAAGTCATAATTAGGGGATTGACTTAAGTAAACAATTTTTTAATAAAAGAAAGTTTTCATGACCAACTGGATTCTTAATCCATATTTCCTAATAGTGATTTGATTATGCGTGGTTTGGAAGTTTTAATGTGCAGAACAGGAATTTGCGTGACGGTAATTACTTGAATATCAGGATGGAGAAGGCAGAAAAGAGGGGCTATATTATATCTGTGAAAATTGCTAGTACTAGACACTGCAATCAACCGTATTATGGTACCTATATGATTATGCACGATTTCTAAAGTGTTCCTAATAAGATTACTGGCTGATTAAAGAATTGGTGGCTAAAGAGATTTGAATTAGAATGTGATTTTAATCTAAATTTTTTAATAAGAAAAGACATAGTGCTCATCGATCATTAATTAAAGTTTATTATGATTATTTGGATCAAACAAGGTCAAGTTAATTTTTAGATTCAACTTTTCTTTAGAATTAATCCTTTTTATATGAATTATTTTGTTACATCTTAATTTTTTAAATATCCTGAATTATTTTTTTTATATACAATACATATTCTATGTATATACAGGGTGAGGTAGTAATTCTGTTCATTTAGAATATTTCCGCTATTTTTAGAGATATGAAATAATATATTTATTGAAGTTGTATAGCATCAAGAGGGAGGGGTACAACATACTACTAATAGTTTTTCTATGAGTGGAGGCGCTTCGGAAATTTCAAGGTCATCTCCACTTTTTTAAACGAAATTATATGATATTTTTTACAAAATATGATTCTTCTAATTACTCTGCATATAAAAGTATTAAGATATAGTGATATAAAAAAACCAATAGTTTACGCGATATTTTATTCTATATATTGACATAAAATATTAAATAACTCGTGAACTATTAATTTTTTTATAATCGTATCTTAATACTTTTATGAACACAATAATAAGATGAACCAATTGCTAAAAAGAAAACACATAGTTGCTTCAAAAAAATATGTATACAAACAGGATAATTTTTTAAATAAGCAACTATGTATTTACTTTCCATCAATTAAACATTTCATTATTCTACATATAAAAGTATTAAGGTACGATTATCAAAAAATTAATAGTTTACAAGTTATTTAACATTTTATATCAATATATGCCAGAACAAAGTATAAAATATCTTGTAAATATATTGGTTTTTTGATATCACTACCTTAATATGCAGAATTCAGAGGAACCATATTGTGTAAAAAAAATTATACAATTCCATTTAAAAAAGTGGAGGTGACCTTGAAATTTCCGAAGCGCCTCCAACCATAGAAAAACTATTACATTGAGAAAAAAAGTTGTTAACTTGACTAAATGCGTTTAGTTCGTAATGATTATTTAGTTCAAATATTTATATATTTAATTTATCCATAATTATTCAATATAATCAGACAATAACCGATTATGCAGCGTTAAATTTGACCAGATTAACAAAATCTTGTAATTTAAAATATACTATTTGGTTGAATTAACAAATATTTGCTTGACAGCCCGTGACTAATGATCAACTAATATTTTTTTGAAATAGCAACTTTTTTTCTGAGTGTACTAGTATATTGTATCCCTCCCTCCCTTTTGATGCTCTATAACTTCAATAAATATATTACTTCATATCTCTAAAAATAGCGAAAATATTCTAAGTGGAGAGAGTTACTGTCCCACCCTGTATGTATATACA
>NW_017300242.1:15793-23142 GCF_001594075.2 Trachymyrmex cornetzi
TATATTAGCAACTATTTTTACCAACATGAGAAAATATGGTATTAAAAGTTCTGTGAAAAAATTCTAAGAACTTTACGAGAAGAAAATAAGCAATTTTGTCTCTTGCTATTTTTCTGTAAAGTTGGTAGTATTTGAGTAAGAAATTATTGAAAACCAATATTCAGCGATTTTAGTAATTAATATCTTGTTACTTATTGCAAAAATTGCAAAATACAGGATTTTTCGACTCTTTATATAAAAGCGCTTGGCAAAAAATTTCGGGCCACACCGTATATATACCTTAAATATAACAAATTGTATATACGTATCAAAATTTATTTTAAATCCTTGTCTTAAACGCATCAATTTTTTTTAATTGTTTCAAATAAAAGTTTCATAATTTAAAAGAGAAAAAATATATCACATCTACATATATAATACACGATTATTTTAATTTTTATCAAATTTTACATTTAGAAGTATTAAGTTATTAGGAACATTTATATTGCAAATGTTATCAGTAACTTAATCGATTTGTACATTACAACTTTTGTATGTTTCTGTTGCTTATTTATCCGTCATTTTTCAAGCATGTTTTATATTTTTAATGTACTCACCAATATATTTCATTAAAATACCATAAAGTAGTAGTCATAAATTGAAAAATACATTTTTGGCAATAAATTATTCGATTTCTGGACGTGAATTATGTGTTTTAATTTTACTGAAACTGTCACGTACGGCGGGTAAATCGAAACTGTGAGCAACAAACGTGCTGCGCTCAGACAAATATATAGGTATCAGAAATGTGGTTTTACTGCGATAATCGGAGGTTAAACGAATCCTCAAGGTCGCGTGAAATTTCACGATACTTCGCATTCAGCCAATCAACTTTAATCAAAGTAGGCTGGCCAAATTTAACTCTGCACAATCGGTTATTGTCTGATTATATTGAATAATTATGGATAAATGCTTATTATTAGATCAAACAAACGTACTTTATTCATTTAGTTGCGGTATCTCCTTGTTTATTGTTACGTGCAACGAATACGCACAATAGAAAATAATTTATAAATCAATACCTGTTCTATTGTATTTATTAATATAGATACAATAATTTATTTTTTGTTGTTTGATGTAAAAAGATAAAAATTAGATTAGAAATATCAAATTACATAATTTTGAGTAGTAAAATTTTAATTTAAACAATTCTGCTGGTTGTATAATATCAATCGCTGATTAAGTTAATCGGAGTTTAATCGAAATCGCTTTATATCGCAAATAGTTTTCAATTAAAAAACGCCGCGTTTAAAAATTAATGAATGATGGAAAGAGCATATTTTAAAAACGAGTGACTGATGTTGACTTTGAATGTAGTTTGGCATTATTTTTAAAGTATATTAAATTACATTTAATTAAAAATTTTGTAACTATATAAATATTATATATCAAATGTTTTATATTTGTTTCATTTTCACGGTATTTGGTCTTTTTTCTATTTTTCTGAAATAAATATTGTATTTTTTGACGAGTATTATTTACAAAATAAAGATAAATTTTCAAGGATATATTATTTTTATTAAAAATTTTTTGACAAATTTATAAAAAACAATGTTACATATAATACATAAAAATAATATTAAAATAATATTATAAATATATGTAATCATTTAAAAAATAATACGTACATTTCGTACAGTTCTTATATTTTTAGCATTTACATGCATTAATGCGCATTTGTCCCTGAGAGTAATTGCATAAATCTTTCTCAATGTTCTTTTTATTTAGTATTTATAATTAAAATTCTATTTCTGATTATCATAAAATAATTAATTCACATACATAAGATGTCATTGATATGTTATTATTATTAAACTGATTATGCAAATAGCATTGGATTCTATCGATTTGACATTTTGACAAAGAGATCAAGATCTTGATAAAATGAATTAACATTGTGCAAGTCAAATTCACAACTCTTACTTGCTCGTTGTATACTAAATAAATGAATCGATTGTTCTTCGTAGTGCTGTAGAACCCATACAGGCGTATCTGTTGACACACATATATATACCAGGTATGTAAATATGAAACCGGAATTTACCAATAGATGACCATAGCTGTCAATGTAGTTGCCGTCAGACCGCGTCATTGACGCCATTTCCTTGTTCTGACATCTGACAAAGATTTTCAACTCACAACAATACAAGTTTCATACAACAGTATAGTTTGTAATAGCGTTGAACATGTCGAATTTTGTGCCTGGAAACTACGATTTGCGGACAGCATTGATTTTCTGTTACCATTTGAAGAAAACTGCTGCAGAATCGCATCGAATGCTTGTCGAAGCTTACGGTGAGCATGCTCTTGGTAAATCACAGTGCTTTGAGTGGTTTAAAAAATTCAAAAGTGGCGATTTTGACGTGAGAAACGAAGAACGTGGAAAACCACCGAAAAAGTTTGAAGACAGCGAATTGCAAGCATTGTTGGATGAGGATGACGCTCAAACTCAACAACAACTCGCGGATCAATTGAATGTGACACGAGAAGCCGTCTCCATACGTTTGAAATCCATGGGAAAGATCCAGAAGATGGGAAAATGGGTTCCACATGAACTGAATGAAAGACAGCAAGAAAACCGAAAAACCACTTGCGAAATGCTGCTCGCCAGGTACAAAAGAAAGTCATTTCTCCATCGAATTGTGACTGGCGATGAAAAGTGGATATATTTTGAGAATCCTAAGCGTAAAAGGACATGGGTAACTCCAGGCGAACCATCGACATCGACTGCAAGGCCAAATCGCTATGGACGGAAGACAATGCTCTGTGTTTGGTGGGATCAGAAAGGTGTGATCTATTATGATCTGATAAAACCTGGCGAAACCGTTAATACTGAACGCTACCGACAACAAATGATCAAGCTTTGAATCAAGCTTTGCGTGAAAAACGACCGAAATATCAAAAAAGGCAACACAAAGTGATTTTGCTTCATGATAATGCACCATCACACAGCAAAACTGGTCAAGGAAACGATTGAGGCGTTTGGTTGGGAAATACTTTCGCATGCGGCTTACTCACCAGACTTGGCTCCGTCCGATTACTACTTATTTGTATTGGTGGGACACGCACTTGCTCAGCAGCGCTTCACTTCTTATGAAGATGTACGAAAATGGCTAGATAACTGGTTTGGCTCAAAAGAACAACAATTTTTTTGGCGTGCATCCACAAATTGTCAGGCAGGTGGGAAAAATGTATAGCTAGCGATGGGCAATATTTCGAATAAAATATTTTTTATCATTTTCATGCAA
Organism: Trachymyrmex cornetzi; assembly: GCF_001594075.2. Classification (NCBI taxonomy): domain Eukaryota; kingdom Metazoa; phylum Arthropoda; class Insecta; order Hymenoptera; family Formicidae; genus Trachymyrmex; species Trachymyrmex cornetzi. The sequence goes on from NW_017300242.1 coordinate 19,081, forward strand.
TAAACGTATATTTTCTATTAAAAAATTCCGGTTTCATATTTACATACCTGGTACATACAGATCCCACATATATTATTGCTTCAAGCAAAAAACCAGATTTTAGAAACGAGTAGACGTTAATTCTAGATAAAATTCAGCATAATTTTGAAATTAATTTGGAATGAAGCCTTTTTGAACTGATTATACATATATATATATATCAAAGTTTTTTACATCTTATCTTAAAAATTTTAATACACGTATGTGACAATATTATTTTTTATAAACTTAAAAATTTGTATTTTACTTATTTTTAATTTACTTATTATTAGCCAAAAAAATAAACGAATTTGTTTCTGCTGTTGATTTATACATGTATAATATTTTTTAAAAATTATTTGTATATTGATGTGTGTAACATTTAATTATGTGTCTTATATATTTATTTACATAACGTTTATATTCGAGTGACGGTTTAAAATATGAATCAAGCTTCGCTGTAATAAAAATTTATTACATAATTATATATTTTCCAATACTATCTGTCAAATTATGATTTTTGAGTTTCTTTTAATGAAAAGTTTCTTTAAGAGAGAAGAAAAATGTTAAATTTGAATATCTTTTGTATCATTAAATGGAAGAGGCATATCTCTTTAAGCTTATAATTTTGCGATAATTAATCAAAATGACACACAGATTATACGAGCACGAATGAAATTGTAACATTGGTTGCGTTCAGCAGAAAAAGCAGCTTTGCAACTGTTTTGTTGAACGCAGTCATTAATATATTGTAGTAATCTACATTAAAAGAAGTAAACGTTTGTTTATTTTATTGCAATATAAAATTAATACGCTATATTTGTGATGATTGCTGCATTGGAGATTAAAATCTACTTACTTTTTATCCACTTTTATCTTACCATCAAAATATTTTCAATCGTCATTCCGCACAGAGATGTTCTTTTCTAATATTAGTATGTAATAATCTGAGTTATTATGATGAGGTATTAATTCCAATTTAGCGCCGAGACACACTGTCAGTAGATTTTTAGTAAAATCTACGCAATATTTCGAAAAGCATCTATATATATGTAACAATTAATATTGCATTCGTTATTATCATTATTATTTAAGAAAATCATATATCAAACTTTTTTACAATTTGCTAAAGGAACAGAAAGGACAGAAAAATGTTATTACAGTTATAATGATCTTCTGTCATTTATTAACGTGCTTCTTAACTGTTCCTAATTACGTCTTATAATTACGATCCAATTTCATAATATGCTTTTACAGATATAATATTATGTTTTCTGTATGTCATAATGAGTAACCGGCTGAGTAACTATGCGCTTAACCGCGCGTAGTACTCTTGACATAACTAGAGACTAACGCGACGCATTAGTCTTTAATTATGCCAAGAGTGCAACTAGAGAAAGTTCATGAGCGGGAATTGGATATTTCGTATTTGATTGAGAGCATTCGGCAATCACATTACATTCAGTGGAAATATATTCCCCAATGTCTATTTAAAAAAATCATATGTCTCACACACACAAATATTGAATCACTCTTATTTCCCTCTAGGAGAATATTCCTTTTTAAAAATATTTATGGTAAAATATTATATATTTTTTAAATACTTCTGAAACGCTTAATCACAATTTTGAAAATTCAAAAATATTTTCTAATGTAAAAAACTCTTACATATAAAGTATATTGATTATATTACATTATTCTTTTTTTGTTTTAATATAATTGTAAATAAAATATTTTATGTATTATACATTTAAATAATACTTTTTCCAAGCTGGTTGAAGTTTGGAACGTTCTTGGAGTGATTTTTTCAAAATGGTTTGGCCCATTTCTCCTTTTACACAAAGCTATATCTGCATGCCAGACAACAAATAAAAAACATCCCAATCGAATACATGCGTCGGAAGACACCCTTAACTGCGGAGAGAAAACTAGTCTTGAAAAATTAAAAAAAATTCTCTCAAAGCCAAAAATGATTTAGCCCAATTTTCCTTTTGCACAGAGCTACATCTGCAGGCCATACAACAAATAAAAAACACCCTGATTGAATACATATGTGGGAAGGAACTCTTAATGGCGAAAAATTCTCTCAAAGCCAAAAATGGTTTGGCCCATTTCCCGTTTTGCACAGAGCTACATCTGCATGCAAACCAACACATAAAATATATCCCGATTGAATCGGAGATGAAAATGTCCAAATTTTACTGTAATTTATCCGATAAATTATAGTAACTTAGAGTAATTTTTAAAAGTTGATACAATGGTAATTTTTAAAAAATTATAATATAAAAATAATATAATTTGATATAAAAGCATTTAGTCTTCGGTTATTAAATTCAAAACGCTTCTTTTATCTTATTATTTCATTTTGTTATTACATATTAGTATACAATATAATATATTGTATAAAGTATAAAAAACTTCATATAAGTTTTTTTATTGGGATTCTGAAAAAATGTAACAAGTACTGAGAGAAAGAAATGGGCCAAATAATTTTTGGCTTTGAGAGAATTTTTTAGTTTTCCTAGGGTAATTTTCCGCAATTAAGAGTGCCTTCCGACACATGTATTCGATCGGAGTGTTTTTTTTTGTTGTCTGGCATGCAGATGTAGTTCTGTGCAAAAGGAGAAATGGGCCAAACCATTTTGACAAAATCGCTCCAAGAACGTTCCAAACTTCAACCAGCTTTTTTCATTATAATAATATAAATAATAATTTAATATTCTATTATTTCATATTGAACTTTAAAAAAATTTTGCTTGAGGCGCGCCTCCTCCTCTTGCCAGACACGTTTAGTTTCAATGCTCACAAGTACACATAGTGGAAGGAACGCATTGTCCATATATTTGCTCTTGAGTATAGTATACATTTCTAACAACCAATGAGACTGTGACACCTTATATACCACCACCGCGATTATTTAAATTAAGCGTTACGTCATTATTGGTTGGATATAACAGGGTAATAGAAGTCAAGCACGGTAAATTCTTATGCAAACCAATACGGTTAACAAAATAACTTTAATAATGAACTATTTTAATAATTAATCTGCTTATATGTTTCGGCTCACTTTTGAACCATCCTCAGAGACAATATGATGTAATTTGAAAATATTTTTTACAAACTAATTCATTTTAGTGAGTCACCTCCACCTATTAACGAAAAATATAATATAAAAACGAACTCTAATAACAATCTAAAATGTATTAGGTGTACAACTTTGCTTCCGCCGTTTTTTTCTGAAATTCGAGGCTTTATTGTAAAAAACTGGTTATACATTTATGATTCAAAGTATTGTCCATCGCTGGCCACTACTTTCTCCCATCTTTCGGGCAGCGTACGAATCCCGCGTCGAAAAAACTAGTCATCTTTCGAGGCGATCCACAAATCGATCCAATTTTGTACTTCTCCGTAAGACCGGAAGTGCTGGTCAGTCAGGCTGTGTGCCATTGATCGAAACAAGTGATAGTCAGAGGGAGCAACGTCTAGAGAATACGGTGGGTGGGGTAGGACTTCCTATTTCAACGTTTCCAAGTATGTCTTGACCACTTTCGCAACATGGGGTCGAGCATTGTCACGCTGCAAAATCACTTTATCGTGTCTCTCGTTGTATTGCGGCCGTTTGTCTTTCAATGCTCGGCTCAAGCGCATCAATTGCGTTCGATACCGATCGCCTGTGATTGTTTTAGTCGGTTTTAATAGCTCATAATACACTACGCCGAGCTGGTCCCACCAAATACAGAGTATGACCTTGGAGCCGTGAATATTCGGTTTGGTCGTTGACGTGGAAGCATGGCCGGGAACTCCCCATGATTTTCTACGCTTGGGGTTATCGTAATGAATCCATTTTTCGTCTCCAGTCACAATGCGATGCAGAAATCCCTTCCGTCTTTGCCTTTCACGCAGCTGTTCACAAGCAAACAAACGCCGTTCAGCATCGCTTGGCTTCAACTCGTACGGCACCAATTTCCTTGCTTTTGAATCATTCCCATGGCTTTGAGACGTTTTGAAATGGCTTGTTGAGTCACTCCCATCAATGATCGTGCC
>NW_017300242.1:23491-23819 GCF_001594075.2 Trachymyrmex cornetzi
GTTTATTGTATAACGTCTATGATCTATTTATTTCGACCACCACTTACCGCTAAAGCCATCTATAGGAAAACGGCGGAAGTAAAGTTGTACACCTAATAATTATATACGAAATATGTTCATATATATTCTTCTTTCTTTTGTAAAATTACTGTTAGCTAGAAGAAAATAGTATAAATAATAGGAAAACATAAAAATAAAAAAAATAATTACGAGTATAATTTTTGCATTATTTGTTTTATAAAAAGTCAAGTTTGAAAAATTAAATAATATTGCTTAGATATAACTTTGTATAAATCATTTGAGCAATTCTTTCTCAGTTTTTCAATTT
>NW_017300242.1:24750-46387 GCF_001594075.2 Trachymyrmex cornetzi
CCCTAATCTGCATATTTACCTTCAATTTTAATTTTTCGTAAAAGAAACAATGCGAAAATTATTCCTTTTATTATCTTTTTTCGTTATTATTATTATTACTATTTTTGTTTGTCGCCGACTAATTTTATTACACTAATTTTATAAAGAAAGAAGGATATATGGAAACATTTTGTATTTAATTATATGCGTTTATATATATTTATATGTATGAAAAAATGTTCTATCACGTAACATTTAAAAAATTTTTCGTCTTTAATTGTCGTTTTGGCTCTTTTTTATGATGACAAAGTCCATCAGAACGTCTGGCACGCTACTGAATTTGTTGATATAGAGGCACCGTCATTATCTACGCTGCACCGTCATTACCTACCGAACCGCGTCTGCCCGGCCTGCCCTGCAAAGTTTTCCCACGCAACCCGTCGTACTGCCTAGTATGTACCAACCAACACCCTGTACGGTCGAAAATAAAGATATTGTTTAGATTACGTCGCTTGAAAGAAAGACGTTGTTTCCTTAGTGTACCGATTTGAGGTTTGAAGAAGAGGAAGAGAGGGTTTGGAGTCATTAAATACTACGGAAGTAAAAAATACCTTACTTCTACTGACACAATCGCACGTACATTCGACCGAATCTAGACCTTTCAAGGCTTGTAGCGTGGAAACGGCTCATAGGATCATGATGAGCCCATTGAGACATTTGTTCAGACTGACGAGAACTACACATATCCAAAAATGAGCCAAATCAGCCGAAAGACATTTTCCCATAAGAATGGTGCGGGGTCCTTTGAGTCAACGATCGCACCACTTGTAGGAAACAGGCGTTAAAGCGTCCTTGCGGGACGTTGATTCATATTCCAAAGCGAGCACAAAGGGGTGCGTTTGACTAGCGGTAATCGTCTCTGTGCGGATACCTGCAAGACAAAAGTCTGACCGTCCTTCCAAATACCCTCACCATTTCCGCTCCTTTTCTCTCCAACAGGATCATAAATTAAAAAATTTCCAAGGGATTGGACGTAACAGTACTCGTACTCGGTATATACCTGCTGTAAGGTATTTCGTCGCATACCGTTAAATAGCCCTTCTCATAGATCTCGTAATATAGATCTCCTCGTAATTTTATTAATGCAGTCACCACAATTTAAAAACGTTTATACTCTGAAACCCGGTACCAATACAATAGCCCAAACATTGCACAACAGAAGTAGTTTCCTGCATACTCAATGTCAACATTTACTCGGCTTCATACACGCATTCAGTGGTTGCGATACCACTTCTGGATTTTATAATATCGGAAAAATTTCAAATTGAAGCCATTGTCTTGTGTGTGTGTGTGTGTGTGTGTGCGCGCGCGCGCGCGCGCGTGTGTGTGTGTGCAGTTTGATATTAAGCATTTCAGACACTAACCTTTTATCAATATATCTTTCATTATCTAAAATTTTTGTGTTCATCCAATCAAAATAATGTTCAAATTGTAATCTATGTTCAGAAATGACAGACAATTACCGCTCCTTTTATTAATGTCATTTTTATGTTCGTTAATTCTAGTCTTTAATTTACGGTTCGTCTGTTCCACATAAGAAGCATTGCAATTTTTACAATTAATCTTGTAAACCACATTCTTCTTCCACTTGTGACGACGAATGTGGTTTACAAGAACGTCTTTTTGTGCTTTAATAATTCCGTCAAGTTTATTCAAACTGAAGAAAGACAATTTGACATTAAAATTTTTTATAATGTTCTTAAATTTGTCATAAATACAAGGCAAAAATGGGATGGTAAACCATGAAGTTTTATTGTCAAATGTTTAGGTCAATAGTTAGGTTTATCTGTTTGTTTAAGCGTCTTACGTTTTAAAAAGAGACTTTAATCGTAAATTGATCGTGTCAAAAATAAAATTAATGGAGTAGTCTTTTTCTTCTTTATTGTTGAATTATTGTTTCCATGTATTGTGTATATCTGCAAAATATTATATGTAATAATCTTTTTAATAATTCGCAAATAATTTCCGTACTGTGAAAACATATCCTAGAATATTACGTTTTAATGTGACCCAGGCATGCCAAGTTTTTTCTTCACTGTTGACAGTTTTAGTTACTTTTAGTCTATCTTATTTGTCATGCGTGAAATATTTGGCTAATTACATTTATTTCATATCATTTATTTAATATTTTTGATTAAGAAGAATGTATTCAACACCTTTTTTTACGCACTTGGCGTAAATTTTTTCTTTTTTTAAAAAGATTTTTTTGGGTCCATCATAAGACAAAAAATGAATCACCAACATTTTCCAGTGATTAATTAATTTTATTAATTTTATTTATTAAAATCGAAGGTAAAACTCATTTTTTATTACTTATTGATATTATACTAGTTTCATTCCTTTCGAAATGTATCTAATATAATATGCAAAGAAAAATCGCCACGTTTAAAGCGGGGAGCACAGACTCTTGCATAACGCATAATACATGAGGCATAAGAAATTGAACCAACCAGAGTTTTCTATTACATGGAAGGGAAAGAAATGTCAAATGGAGAACTTCGATTGGTACATATTCTTATGCATTACGTGTTATGTGTTATGCAAGAGTCTGTGCTCCCCGCTTAAAGGCTATTGCACATGAAATGCATAACAGAGAATAAGCATAACATAAGGCCGCTAAACCAATGAGCATCTTATGTAAATCAATATGGCGACATTATGCTAGATGCTCATTGATCCAGCAGTCTTATGTTATGCTTATGCTCTGTTATGCATTTCATGTGCGATAGCCTTAAGGGCCCAGACACAAGCTTTTGCATAAGGCTGGATTTTCATTTGACGCTAGACGCTCATTTTCAGCGTCAAAAGATCACGTGATCAAAATTGACGAATACCAAGCGTCAATTTTGATCACGTGACCTGTTTTGACGCTGAAAATGAGCGTCTAGCGTCAGATGAAAATCCAGCTTAACGCATAATACATAGTGCATAATGGAATCAACCAATCGAAATTCTTCTTTTCCATGGAATGAGAGAAAAGGAAAGCTTCTGATTAGTTGATTCGCTTATGCACTATGCGTTATGCGTTATGTAAAAGCTTGTGTCTGGGCTCTAACACGCATATGTATAAGCGGGAAGCACAGACTTGCATAACGCATAACACATGAGGTATAAGAAATTGAACCAATCAGAGTTCTTTATTTCATAGAAAGGAAAGCATTAAATGAAGGACTTCGATTGGTACATTTTCTTATGCATTACGTGTAATGCGTTATGCAAGAGTCTGCGCTCCCCGCTTAACAATAAAATTTAAATTTAAATTAGGCCTCATTATTATTTTATTTATTTTCTTGTGTTTTTAATTATATTTAATATTTAATTGTGTTTAATAAAACATTTGGATAATTTACATTAAATATCTTTAGACTGTATGGCTTGCTGACATATCGGCTAAGTTCAGAACGATGTGACTACGTAGTTTGTCATTTGAAAATGGATGCAGATGACGCTAGTGTACAAGGGCTTAATAATCTCGTAATATTTAAAAAAATTTTTCATATTTTAAATTTATAAAAGTTTCTAAAAAATGTATTATCCTAAACGTCTTTGAATTTTTCAAATTTGTTACAAAAAATTATAAAAAAAATAAGAAAAATCTTAGAATATTTCAGAATTCACACATATATGAAAAATTCTATGATTTTCTCTTTTGAAAAGTGTTCCAATTCATATAAAAAATTTATGAAATTTTTTAAAATAGGTATACGATTATATATATATATAGAAATTCTGAAAAATTTTTAAATTTATTATAAAAATTTTGAAAAATTATGTCGAGGATTCCAAAAAAAACTCAAAATATCCGACGAATTGGCTAATTGTTCATTCTCATGAATGTGGCTGCTTGTCGCCTATTTTAAAATGAATATAGGCGGCGATATCGAACGGTGATTTTTGCCACCGTAGGTCCCATCTCCCACCAGATGCAAATGCCGGTGTGGCCGCATTACGGGCTTGCCCGCAAGCATAAAAACATTTTCGTGTATGTTCAGAAAATATAATAATTACGCGCGCGCCGAATGTCACCGAGCGCGTTACAATCGTTGAGCATATCCCGGAATGTTCGGTGAGTGAACGCCATATTATGAGCCGTATAGCTTTCTCGAACGATCGCTTTTCCTTCAATGTGCGTTGGCGTTTACTCGGTTGCACGGTCGCACGATTTTCCGAATATGTTCTTCGAGACGAAACGTGTCACCAGTGCGAGCAAATGTAACGAGGTTCACGAGGGTTAAAAATTGCGACCTGTCATTTGGCCGTCCGTTGCAGTGACTCCGTCGAGTACGCTGCCAAGTTGATATCCTGCCTGGGAAGAGCGGTTAGGCCTCAAAGTATACACATACATACACACATGCATTTTGCGTTCGGCCGTACAAGTGTTCCGGAACTAACGGGAACGTGGAGTTATAAATTTTAGAAGAATTAAGGATAGACATAATTGGAGCAAGCACGGTCATAATGTTGAATGCGATTCCCACGGAGGCGCCAAGGTTTGAACTTACGGAAGTATTGTTGTTTAACACAAGGAAGTGTCGATAAAGGTATCATAGATAAGAGGAGAAGGGGAAAGAAATATGACAATTACATAAAAGTATATCAACAAAAGTGTCAAGATGTCAAGTTGCAAACTTGCCGGAGGGCAAGACTTGCGTGCATTGTGATGCCTGTTAACATCCAGTCAACGTCAGTAATTGTGATGATCCGCGTCGATGTCACGCGTGACACATGTTGTAATACGAAACGTCAAAGTTTGTGTTCAGTTCTGCCGTTGTAACGCGCATGATAGGGATCTTGGATGCCGATGATTATGGCGCAGGAGAACGAGGAGTATCCGCTTCACAGATGTATATTTCAAGGGGACGTGAAGACGCTGAAGATCTTGATTGGTATACATGATATTGCTGAAAAGGATAAACAAGGTTCGCTTCCTTTACAAAAATTTAATAGAAGAGAATTGATCATTTCCTGGTTAGTCAAGTCTGTCAAAAACAAACTCAAGCAAAACAAATCATGGTAACGTCAACCTGACGTTGAAATAAATTTGTAAATGATTGAAAAATTATTTTTAATGATCAATTTGGAGTCATTTAACATCATTTTGATATTATATGACGACTTATTGTTATGCTTATGAAGAGTATGAAAACTTCAAACTTTGCTCATTTTTACATTGCCCTGGAATTTCAAATCGAACTGTATGTATGCTTTATAATGGAACGTTAATCTCAAACAATGTTATATAATGACACATTAGTCTCAGAAAAATTTTAAGTTGAGCATAGAGATAGTTTTAGAGATATGGAAAATCAAAATAGCTAAATTTCTAAAATTGTCCATAATAGATATGAAAAGAAAGTTGAAAGTTCTTGTATAACAATGAGATTTTGACTGGAATTAGCCAGAACAATTCTCTGACCATCATACTAAAAATCCTCCATCTGTACTGCTTTATTTTTTTAAGAAGGTAAAACTATTCCACAGAAAGATTTTGCTGAATTTCTCGAAATGGATGCAAATACAAAAACCTGTTTGCAATAAAAACTGTTTGTTGAGTTTGTTCCGAAATTTTGCACAAATTGTTCTGAAATTCTGCAGAAATATATATATATACTTAACTCTTTCATGTGTGTTACAGGAAACACACCTTTGCATTTAGCTGTGATGTTAGGAAGAAAAGGTATGGACATCTTTTGTCTTATGTCATCGCATTAGAATGTTTAAAAAATATAATTTCATTCCATCTGTCAAATGTTACAGACACTATACATGAACTCATAACGAGTTATATATATATACTCATAAAATTCAAATGTTAAAATTGAGGCTGTAAAATATTAAAATTAATTTTTTAATTAATATAGATTTGATATATATATATTTGTTTCATTACGTTACAGCATGTGTTCAATTATTGCTTGCACACGGGGCACCTGTAAAGGTGAAGAATTTAGCTGGTTGGAGTCCATTGGCCGAAGCAATTAGTTACGGAGATAGAATAACCAGTTCGTATGAAATATAATAATAGATTTAGAAATTATCTATTTTGATAAGAAATATATCAGTTATAAAAAGAATAGTCTAAATTTAAGCTTTAATTTCTTTTACTTAACTTACACTTTGTGTAATGTATTGTAACATATTTATACAGAGAGAATTTCACTTCTAATAAATTAGCTGTTAGATTACTCAGATAATTCGGAAAAAAATTCTAGTATAAAGCATTAATTTCAGTTTTTATAAGTTATAAATGAATTTAAACATGCAAATGATCTGGTAGGAATGATACATCTTATATGATTCTATAATTATGATACGTAAGATTAATTAAAAAAATTTTCGTAGTATCATCTTTAGTACGTAAATTAAAGCAACAAGCGAGAGAGCAAATGGAAGAAAGAAGGCCGAATTTAGTTGCTGCGTTGCATCAAATGGGTGATTTTTATATGGAATTAAAATGGGATTTTCAAAGTTGGGGTGAGTTTTGATGAAATTGAGTGTTGATTAAACCTAAAACTGTGAATAACTTTATAGACACTATTTAAAAAACGTTTTCCTTTTATTAAAAATTGTACTCTATAAATGCCTATGAAAAAATTAATATATACGTTTATGGGCAAACTAAAAAGAATTTGTATAATTGTCGATATCCTCTTTACAAAAAATCTTTGAGAAGAAAATATATCTTATTAAGTTTATTAAAAATTTTGCTAGTAATGATTCAGTAAATGACTTATTTTATTTTGTATATTCTGCATAATTCTTTATATTTTCTGTTAGCCAATGATAAATTTGTTTGTTCTTTCAGTACCGCTAGTCTCGAGAGTGTTGCCATCAGATATATGTAAGATCCACAAAAGTGGGGCTTCAATTAGGATGGATACGACTCTTGTAGATTTTAATGATATGAGGTGGGAGAGGGGTGACATATCTTTCATCTTTAATGGTGACCAAAAGCCTAGCCATTCGTTGACTGTCCTCGACAATAAAGCCAAACTTTTCCAAAGAGTGAGATATGAGGTTAATAGTACATTAAATCCATTTATTTTCTTTATATTTAAAGCTTTTTCACATGTGCAAAAAACTTATTTTGTATATATCTATAAATTTTATATTTATCCATATAATGAAAACTCCAGCACTTCGATAGATGTCTTAACATATACATATGTAATAAATATGACTAATTTGAGACTATTATTTTATGTTGAGATAGTTCTACAATGACAAAGAGCAATCTAGAGAGAGGCAGTTATTAGATTTTTTTATTTATTACTTAATCTTGTACATACATATATTAAAATTGTTACATTAATATCATACCGATATGTTATATTGAAAGAATCCTTTTTTTGTATTTAGGAAACAGAGCTTGAAATAGAGGATGAAGTTGATATTCTTATGTCTAGTGATATTATGGTAGCGCAAATGTCTACTAAAAGTATCACATTTTCTAGAGCACAGACAGGATGGATTTTTAGAGAGGACAAAAGGGTGAGCATATTTCTACTGTATTGATATTAACATATTAATAATATGTCTAAAGCTCTGTTGAAATAAATCATGAATAGGAAAAAAGCTTTTAAAAGCCGACGCTAGTTATTGTTGTGTTACCACATAACATGAAACAAAGAAAACATCATTGATGTGGAACTACTGGAGTTATGTAATACATAATAAAATAACCAATTTTATTATGTATTACAAAAACTGTCCTCAAACGTTTCGACCACGGTTAGGGTCCTCCTCAATGAAAAATTAGGATAATTTAATAAAAATGACATACAATCTTGTCAATGAAAGTTACAATTGTAAATGATAGTTACAATTTAAAACATTGATAAACAATAATATTGATATTAACAGTAAACTGTGTAATATACAGTATCATAGTTCCATACCAATGATGTTTTCTTTGAATTCTTCCGAAGTTTTAATAATTTAGGGAATAATTAAATCGGAGATATTTTATAATAACAAAATTTATTTAAATGACATAATAAAATATAGACAAAGTATTTTTAATTAATATATAATATTTTATTATAAATATTTAAAATTAGGAAATGGTAGGCGCTTTTCACGCTGATTTTTATCAAATCAATGGTATGGTATTAGAAAGTAGAAAACGTCGTGAGCATTTAAGCGAGGAAGATCTTCAAAAAAATAAAGCCATTATGGAATCCCTTACTAAAGGCAGCTCTCAAGGATTTAAAAATGGCGAGGTAATATTTTTGTTGTAACATAACATGTATTATTGCTTTGGGACTTTTGTTTCTTGCAATTATAGTAAGTTATGAAACAAGAAATTACGTAAATATTTTCTTGCAATATTCAAAAGAAATTAGTTTCTTTTCAAACTATCGTCCATGTTTAAAATTAATAAAACAGGAGCTAAATTTTTATTATATGTCATAAAGTTTACTTTTCTGATAAATGTTACATACAAAAGATAAGCAGAAAATATGTTGTATTTTAAGATGTATGCGTGTATATATAGTTAAAGGATTTTAATACAAAATAAAATAAATGTTTATTTACTTAGCCTCCTGTGAGAAGAGCATCGTTGAATCCGCCACCAAAATCGAATATAACGTGGGATGAATATGTCGTTGCTCCACCTGGTCAGTGTCCACTTCTAGGAAGAAATCTTGTTTATAAGGAAAGTAGTAAATCTTTCAAAGCTACTGTGGCAATGAGTCCAGATTTCCCCCTTACCATCGATATGCTACTCAATGTTTTGGAAGTGATCACGCCGTTTAAGCATTTAAGCAAGCTACGCCAATTCGTACTTATGAAGTTGCCCCCTGGATTCCCAGTTAAGATCGATATACCAATTCTGCCTACAGTCACTGCTAAAATAACTTTTCAAGAGTTTGCCTTCCGAAATGATATAGATCCAGAATTGTTTCAAGTGCCATCAGACTACTTCGAAGACCCAATGAGGTAAAATTCGCTTTCGATAAAGTAGATTAGATACTGTATTATTTTATAGATTGCTCAAAAAATTGATACAATCCCAATTTATCATTTTTATAAAATTCATCATTTTAGAGATACATTTACTTGTAAATATCATTTTCATTTTCATCAATCAGATTTACATTTTCTTGTAAATATCTTAAACAAATTTTATTTATTTGATGTAAACGAAGATTATATTAAAAAATCTATAAAATATACAGCGATCTTTTTATTTCTGACCTTTTGAGAAAGGAATATGAATAAATTAAGTATCGAAAATTTTTATTTTTTGCATATATTATCTTAAATTTGAAGCCACAATAATACGTTTCAGAAATTACGGTGCGTACCTAACTATGATGATGGTTCTTCATACCGCGTCATGTGCTCGAGGATAAACGTCAAGATAAAAATAAAAAGAGCGTTATCGGATTTCTTGTTATTTTAACAAACTTTTTTTCTCGTTAACAAATTATACGATCTTTGTTTAATTTAATTATGTCATTAATAGAACAAATATAGAATTATTCACATTTTGACTAATTAACTTTTGACAATTCTAATAAAAATGATCCAACAGTGGAGTCATTATTCTTGCTTGGCACTTTTTGCAGATTTTTGCGATTTCCCGCAACACTTAAAGGGTTAACTTTTTTATAATAAAAAAAATTTATTTATGTCTTATAAATTAAAAAAATGTAGTTGTGTATGATGCTATTTAACATTATACATATATTCGTCCGTGCAAGTATTTTTTTATATCATTTTGCAGCATTCACATTATAAATGATACTTTTTTTGTACTAATCATTAACAATTGCTTTGCAGATTTCCAGACTTATGACGCTTCGACATTCTAATATTAATCAAGATCCAGCCTAGTTGGGGTCTATTTTCTTCTATGCTAGGAGACAATCTGGCTTTCGTGATTTCAGGCAGTCTGGGAAACATCTACGCGAGCCATTATGTTGTTCATTGAATAACTTGTCATCTTTTGATCACACCTAACAGCGAATCGTACATGTCGAATCATACATGTTCGATAAAGAAGTAAAACTATAGAAGACAAATCTACACTAAATTCAAAGAAACTTGCATACTATTTAATACCTAACTCGATCGATCATGTTTGTCTACTTAATTTGCGAAGCATATATGTATAGAGATAAAGAGATCATTCGTATGTTGTGCTGCACTTGAAAAAGTATATACTATTATACATACAATGAGTGATATAATCTGATATTTCAAAACATTACGTTTGGAATTTCCACATCTTGACTCTTTGAGAATTAAATTAATTTCTCACAGAAAATCTTTCTTAAATCCATATCAGATCATGCATTGCAGATTAAGAATCGCAAAATAGAGATTAGAATTTAACCAATCGGAACAAAGCAGACTAAGATTAAAATTATATCTTTCGATAAAATTTTAATCTCCAGTTCACAATCCTCAATCTTCAATGTCTGATTTGATATGGACTTTACGATTCTCGGCCTGTTATTGAAATTATTGAATCATTGTATATCAAATTATAATTATTATTATATGCTCATATCTTCAATATACGTAAATTCTTGTTAGCAACGACAGATGAAAAAAGTAACTTTGATAAATACGAAGTAAATATATTTCTTTTATTAGATCATAATCTGATCTTTTATTATATCATAATCCAGCATGATTGCAGTGATGGGCCAAAGAGCTTAATAATCAAGCAGAATAGACTAGATGACTCTTGCTATGTTTGTATTCTACACTTTTCGCAAATTACCTACTTAATCAGCGAAGATAAGTGTTCATATTTGTTTCTTCGCTATTTTCCTGAGCAATATCAGAGCTGCCATTCAGTAACTTAAGTCGCTTTTTGTCATTTTTTTGACAAAACGCTTTAGTTTATTATATTTAAAATAAAATGCACTATATTTATTTTATTTAATAAAACTGTATTAGATGTACTTGTATTCTATCGTTCAAAACCTTATTCTTTCCTTATTATAAACTTTCAAAGCACGAAAAGAATTTGGTATGTTTATTCACACACATTCTACAAAATCATTAATTGAGCTTCAAACTTTATTAGGCCATAAGAAATTAATCAATTACAGTCGAATATGAGAAGAATAATTAACTATGAATGATTAATTTCTTACGTCTTAAAACTTAAAGCTTATTAAATAATGGTTTATTGTATAGAAAAGCTATTAGGATCCAAAGATGGACCAGAGAAAATAAGAGTAAATATTATTTCTTTTGTTTAAATAGCCTTAATTAAAAAATTAATTAAAAAATATCACTTCTGGTCTACAAATGTTAATAACCTGAAGGTTATTTTTTCACTTTTTCTGTCAAAAAGCACGGTCACTATTTCACTTTTTTAATATCTAATTGATGATTGGATGGCAGCGCTGCAATATTTTTACTATCGGAATTTCGTAAATACTATAGTGTTTAATTGATTTTGTAAGAAGATTTTAGTCCAAAATGTATTCTTCAGTATTATCAATTGACAATTACGTAGTTTATACTGTAATACTTTCTTTTTAAGTATAAACACTGTTTTTAACGGAATTAGCTTTTAACCTTGCATGAATCAGTGCATAATGTCATCTTTAAATATAACGATTCGTACTCATACTGCATTCAGTACTAACTGTCGTTTACGTAATTGTTTCGACAACACGGAGTATCCGACAACTTTGTAGCAAATTTTATTTTCAGATTTTTTGATCAATTACATTTGTTCTTGATCAAAATCTGATTGTATGCCATACTATAGCTTTTTAATATATACATCTTGACAGTTTATTATATTAAAATACCGCATGCAAAAGAATAAATTCAAGCTTGTTACAAAAATTACATGAAAAACAAGAATTTAATTATCTATTTCCATTCATGAGGATTATTTACGAAAAATGATTCGTAATTTTGATTTTATATTTAATTTACGAATTTTTCCAGGCCTGCATTTACAAAGTCTTCCGGCGTCTTTACATAGAATAAGGTTCACGTTTAACTCTCATTATAGTATACTCAACATAGTTTTTCGAACTTTGTAGATGCAGGTTTTTAGCACTTTATATACATAAGGTCATAAACGCCCCCAAAACAGTGATCAGACTTAAATGCAACTTTTGGCTTGATTTTCACGTTGATTCCTATTGTTGACTTCCCCTAGTTATTGCTCGTATTTTAGAATGCATTTATGTTGAAACAGTAATAAAAACTAAGAGAGCGGCGATAAGACTGATGACCACAATTCTATCTTTTGAAGATGGTTTATCTCAGTTAACAACTGAAAGTATACTAAATATCATATAAATATCACTGCTTCTATAAGCACATCAAAGAAAGATAGAATTGATTAAGCTTCTAACGCCGTCCTTGTCGTTGTTTTTAAAGCTTCTATTATTGCACCAACATAAACGTACCTTTAGTTACGCGCAATCGGCAGTTTATTGTTGAGAATGATAAAGAGAGAGAGATATATCTGATTATTATTTTTAAATGTGAATTTAAGGCATTTCCCAGATAGCAAAGTGACGTTATTTGTTCTTATTTTGACGTCAAAAGAACTTTAAAGACGTCACTCATAAGCTTTCCCTAATAAGCGTTTTAATTTATATAGTCGAGGCATCAATGACCGCAGATCATATTGTATTATACTTCTTGGACGCTATTATTTAAAGAATGCAAAAGTATGAGTGCGGGTTAATTTCCCTTGCGCTACTGAATGACTCTTGAACAATCACAATGAGACCTAACTTGATGATGTTTTTATGTTATGGACTTTTATGAATAATAGACACAGATTTCGAAATAAACGAGTGAGTTTTCTTTGACTATTATTCAATTGTATAAATTCTATTATGTTTTATTTAATATAAATTAATAATCATGTTGATTGTGCATGAAATAAAAAACATAAAAAATATCAATATCGATATTTTTGATATCGATTGCAATTCTTGATCACCAAAAGATCATCCATAAAAATATCAAAGGTGTTAAAGCCGTAAATGTATGCAGAATGTGTGTAATGTGTGTCGCGTGTTACAATTTTTATTTGTGAGAGTTTTAATATTTTGAAAATCTCCCTTACACACAAAAATTTAACACTGGCCAATTTATTATTAAAAGACAATAATTAATTATTTATTTAAAGTATTAAAAAGTATTGAAAAGTAGTGCTTTTAATGCTTAAAATAAGTAATTAATTACTGTCGTTTGGTAATTGTGTTAGATGCCTATAAGGAATGAAAACTTTTTTTTTAAACAATATCCTTAACAAATATATGAGACACCTAATACAGTATATCAATATATAAATCTTCATCTTATTTTAACTACATGTGCTGATCTCTATTCTTATATCCTTTTATTTGATTGTTCTTCTTAGTGTACCCGATGAATATAAAAATTTGTAATTGAGCTTCAAATTATATTTATTCAAAATTTTTGCATAAAAAAAATGTAATCATATATCCATTCAAAATTTTGGACTTTTAAAAAATATTTATTCACAAAAAAACTATGAATATTTAACGAGTATTCATATTCATTCAAACAAAATATAAACTGAAAAAGAAAGCTCTAATAAGCAATCGTTAACTTAACTATAACCGGCACTGTGATGACTTTAAATAAAAAAAATTAATATTATTTATTTTTGTCATTGTAATATTCAGATTTTATGAAGGAAACCTAGAAATTTTGAAAAATATTTTAGAAAGCAATATCTTTCTTATTTATAAATATCTATTTGATACAGCGCCATACATATTCCAATATAATTCCGGTTACATCACAGTAATGTTATAAACATTTTATAAGATATCTTGAGCAGGTCCTTCATTATGGTCTGTGGCCATTAAATTCCGAGATATATTATTTGTTCCCAATAAAAATGTCTCTTTGTTTAACCTACAGGTTAAACAAGGACGCATTTCGTATAAGATCGTATAGATCGCGAACTAAGCACACGGTGTAATCGTAGCCATTGATTTTATAGATTTGTTTTTTTCTCGCAGGCTTGCAAGCTTTGTGCGGATAATACAGAATAAAAGTAAATACGAAACGAAAATATTCGTAATCATATTCAAAAAATATTCATTCAAATGGAATAAAAAAATATTTATTCGTTTCTTGATGAATAAAAAATATTGTATTCGAATGAGTATTTTCATTCATTTTTTATTTATTTATTCGAGTATTAGGTGTATTCATCGGACACACTACTAGTTCTTCTGTCTGTTAAAACCTTGAGCAATAATGAAAATTTTTTAACTTAAACATTTCAACTGCTAATTATAATTCTTAAAGATGGTCTTGTCCTTTTAGAAAATGAAAATAAACTTTGAGATTTGAGGAAGTCATAATTCGTCGCTCGCATAGCTATATTCTTGCTCAACGTCATGATTTGATTTATAATTATATAAGTTTTGCCGAGGTGTATTGTTACCTTAATAAAGTTTAGAATAATATTCCTTCTATTTTACTTCATTCTTCCTAAATATTCACACGTCGCATACATAATATTACTGACAAGAAACTTTTGCATATTTTATTTAAATGTTCATGACATGAACAAAATTATTCCAATTGGAAAAACTTTTCCTCAAATAATTTTATAATGAATTTCTTAGTCAAAGATTAATTTGAGTTAATACTTTAATATTAATGTAATACGAATAGTATTTGATAATAAGTGCTGATAGACAATTTAAGAGACTATGCCAATATTATATCTGTAAAAATGATTTATAATACGATCTTTTATATTAAGGCCTAAGAATTAATTTCTAGTTCTTTTTTAATGCGTCTAGTCTTAGAATTTAGACACCGTCCGCCATTTTCAGATTAACTATAATATGATGCAACGTTCAAGTCGATTAATATCTATGCAGTTTATTAATATAATACATAAACGAATTTAATTTAATAATTTATACATAAATATTTTGCTATCACAAAGGAGGGAATGTAAAACTGGCCAAAATTGGCCCTGAATGGACACCTTTAAAACCTATGCAGTTGTCATTTTGGAAGTCCGTAGATTCATGAAAAAATGCTTATTTATCCAAGAAATCTTGGGAAACTTTCCAAAAATAATAAAATAGGTCGTTTAAACGCTCTGCAAAGAATTCATTTTGTTTCTAATAAACGATGGATTTCAAAATTAATGGTTTGTTTACATCTAACACAAGTTGGATCATTAGATGTAAACAAACCATTAATTTTGAAATCCATCGTTTATTAGAAACAAAATGAATTTCTTTGCAGAGCGTTTAAATTAACAACCTATTTTATTATTTTTGGAAGATTTCCCAAGATTTCCTAGATAAATAAACATTTTTTCATGAATCTACGGACTTCCAAAATGACAACTGCATAGGTTTTAAAGGTGTCCATTCAGGGCCAATTTTGGCCATTTTTACACTCTCTCGACTTTGTTAAAAATGATAAAAATATAAATTTTTTGTAGTTAACTCGAAACATGGGGCGCATTAATCACCAATTGTTTAAGCGATGTCTCAAACTCTTACTTAAGAAACTGTTTAGTGTTTTTTACTTTTATTAAATAATACGAAATAATTTGATTTTATGAAGAAAATAACTTTCGTGGTTACGTTCAATTTAAAGGTCAGTTCGAAGATCGATCCAAAAGGTACGTGTGTAGTCACAATTTCGGCACGTGGGAATGAAGAGGCGTACAGAATCGTTACGTGTATTGCTTCATGACACGCGAATCCATTAATCGCCGTGTGATGCGAACACTGTCATCCCTCGAGAGTGAGTTACGGCATTACACGTCGCGCGATCTTGAACTACTTGCGACCAATTTTACGGCCTTCTCTTCGACTGACGCAGCCGAAACTGAGAAATCGTGCATGAACACACGCAAGCACGTGCTTCTTTTTCAATACTGTAGCTATATTAGTATTTTTAATAATCAAAATGGTTAATGATTTTTTATAAAAATTATTCGAATTAATATAACATATTAATTCGATTATATTTATATTTTGTGAGATTTTTCGTGGCTTTTATTGCAATAAAAGTAATTAAATGGATCAAATCACTTTTTTCTCAAAAAAAAAAAAATAAAAAAAGAAGTATTATGATATTTAAAATCTTGAACACACTAATTTTTTTATTACTACTATTTTCGCAAAGTAGTAAAAATTACTTATTTGTTTTTTTATAAAAATTACTCAAATTTATGATGATTTATATTTTCTTAGATTTTCCGTAACTTACAATATATTATGTATAAATGGTTAAAATATATGACACAATATATTTACTGTGCACCCGTTCTTAAATAAACTATACTGAAATGAAAAACGATAAAATAACGATCGACTTAATAAAAGTGAATAATAATAATAATAAATTAACTTTATGAAAAAATGTACTGTTCTCTTATTACGAAATATTGTTTGCTCTTTTTAGCGCAAGAGCGCATATACATATGTATGTACAATACGGAATTAGGATGGTTACATAGGTACTGATAAAGTTTCCGAGAAGAGAAAGTCTGTTGTCTTTCAGATTATAATTGCGAAAGTTCCGACGGCTTTTTGCATTTACGACATGTATTGCACTTTGCGTAAGACTGACATTTCTAAAAAAAATATAGTATACTAGAACAACAATACTCTATTCTTGAAATTATCAGAAATGGAGTTCCATAGAAATTAGTCTAAGAAAGCAATGTAAGATAAGGAAACAAGGTAAAACGTTTTACTTTACGAAACGTTTTAATTTACGAAATATTGTCGGTCTTTATACAGTCTTTATACAAATTTCAGAATTAAAAGTGACTGTACAATGAGAGAGAAGAGAAATTAATCTTTTAAAAGAAATAAAATAATCTCAAATATAAATCATAATTTTGAGAAACATTTTTAATGTTCCTAATACATATATAGAAAACAGTATTATATAACATTATATTTAAACAAAAAATATATTTATAAAAGAAATTTTTTTTAGCATTTTATAGGTATAGGATCAAAAAAAAAATTAGGGTAAATTCTTTAAATAATTGAAAGTTAACAATTTTGATAAATTCGAAAACATTCGATTGAATGGTTTTTCTTATTTTTATTTTTGATAATAAATATCAATAATTAAGCATAAACATTTAAAAATTAAATAAATTCTACTACAGAGAGGAATCAAATAATGAAATAATATTTTTTTATTTATTCTTATTTTTTTTATATAATGAACAGATAATTGCGTAATAAAAGAAATAAAATTTGCAATTAAAACGACAAATACTGCTTTCTTTAATTCGTGACTACAATTTCCTAAGAAAAAAAACACTATTGCAAAATGCTGTGACTCTGCATATAGACATGGGGACTTACGAGATACTTATATAACAACCTCAGAAACTATTGTATGTGTATTTGAACGGAAAAATGTAAAGCGGAAAGATAGTTTCCATATCTTTGGGCGTGTCTTACCGATTCTTGTCAACGTCCTTGTCAGCGCGGCTCCTAAGAGCGACCTAAGCTTAAACAACCGAGACCACCTTGAAGCAAGAAGAGGGGCATATTGACATGATGTTAGAGGAGAGGATATATAGAGGTTTTACACATCGGTATAAGAGCAGATTATCTTTACGTGTCTCGAACACTGCGTTTCTCCGAAAAATGCAAGTAATCGCATCAGCAACATGAAATTGTTTTTTATTGTAAGTAAATTAAATATCTTTTTTTCCAAATTCAATCAAAACATTGAAATATTTATAAATCTTTTTCAATATTTTTTTTTTGTTCCTTACAACGAATGCGAATTTGCTCACGACGATCGCAAATTATTATGATAATAAAGAATAAAGTTAAAAAACACACTCACTGATTGCGTGTAACTTTTCTGATTATCAAATTTAAATTTAATTGCCATAATTTCACTGAAACATAAAAATACCGATTCACATCCATCTTGTTATTATATCACGTTTTACCGTCATTGATAAATACTAACATTTATTAAAAATTAATCAGTGAAATATATATAAGTACAGTAATTTAATTTTAAATATATGATTACTTATATGAAAGTATTTTTACTATCGAAAATAGAAATTACGAACAAAATAGACGCATCATACAACAATTATCGCGACGCGAGATAAGTTCCTTAAAAAATCCAATGATATCAATGAGGCAGATAAGAATGCATTTTCGCAGGATTAAGTATCACTTTATTATTGTTGCTAATATCATGAAGCATCCATACTACAATACAGATAGAATGTCATGTAAAAAAACCCATGCGTAAATCTTCCACGTTTAAGAATATACTGAGTAATGGTAAATTAAACTATCAAATTTGACATTAAATCGCTTAATTCAGCTTAATGTCAAGTAATTTTTTATTAGAATAAATTTTATAATTCCTTTAATTTTTAACATTAAATATATCAGTACTCTACACATGTGAGATATATATATATAATAATATAATATATATAGAGATAAAAAACATTCATAACAGGCGAATACATATAATATATTTTAAATTATTAGTATATTATATTTAATGTTATATATATATATATATATATATATATATTAACACTTTGCGATCTGCGTATACATATCACATAGTGATAACATTTGACTGTAACAAACTACTGCTATACGAATTGAACCGCAAATTGAAGCGCAAATTAAACAACAGTGAACAGCAGTGCTTTAATCAAGTCATTTAATCATGTACAATTGTTTTTGCGTTACCAAATACTGTATGTAATTACTATACATATTTTCAGATATCGACTTTCAGTCTAATTGCAATATGCCGCAGCGCGGATGAATCCCAGGATGAATTAAAATTACTCACAAAATTATCGCCGGTAAACAATGCACAAAATGTATATCCGGATAATACACGGAATCAGGGAGATTTGGTCGAATCTGCGAGTGATCGAAGTAAGAAAATGGCAATACCTTATTCATACTTACATATACATTTTACCAACATTTACGCATACATATAATTTATGATCTTATGCATGAGATTGATATTTATTATGATACTTATATATTGATCTATGTTATCATTATTTATGAACTATGGACTATTTTTATTTACGGATAAAAAAGTTGGAACAGTTCTACTTGCAACGATTAAACGCACGGAGTAATTCAAGGAGATCGCTAGCGCATGACTATAAGACCAAGCTTTTTTGATGTGACAATTTAATGGCACCTTCGTTGCATAACATAATAGGGTTTATTGTACATGGGCATTATTCCATGATTACATTAATTATTCCGTAACTTTTAGTTTGTTGCGTGAGACTCGTTTGAGAGCTGTAGAAAATGCGGAAGTACGCATACTGAAGTATTTTCTTTGAAGTACCGTGAATCACTTCTATTTCTTCCCGAGGAGGAAGTCCTTCGGGTGGCTCGTTATATTAGCATCTTATTACAATCTGCGATGTTTTTTCCGTTTTTGTAATGGGAAGCGCCCGACTTTCAAAGTCGAGAGCGTGAGAATGACAGTGACACACTTACTTAGTATGCTGATTACTCATCGCACTACTATCCTTACATCGTGCGGAATCGTGATCGATTATTATACCTATTACGTTTATTTTTTTCCGTAATCTGCACGTGTTTGAATTTCCGCAATTTGTAATTAAATCCTAACAAATACGTATGATGAACATAATTGTATCATTAATTTTGTAAACTCTATCGATTACCGAGGAAGAATGATCTACTGTTGACTCATGGGAAGTCTATACAAATTTAAATTCTAAACCGCAATGTCTCATTTCGGAAAACTTTAATTTTACACGTTTTGGAAATTAAATACTGACCGAACGTATTAAAAATTTATATTTGCGAGTATTTTGTTATTTTTTTTTTAATTTTTATTCTTTTACATAGTCTCAAGAGCAAAAATTTCAAAAAAAATTGTTAAAAAATCTTTTAAATTCTAAATTATAAAATTAATCTTCATAAAAAACTATAATTTGTTAGAAATTGAGTCTTCACTGAGAGAAAGGATTTTGTTAATTTAGCAAGCCACCAGTATCTTTAACCGGTGATCGGTAAATATGTAACAACAAATTATGTTGTTGTGATTGCTGCTAGTCTGCTATACCAACCAATTATTAGTAACAGAAACGAACTATATAGAATCTAACCTATCTTTAGGATAGACTTTAGCACGTTTACATAGAATTCGTAGATGATCGTGGAGTCTTAAATTGTAAGAAACCGACCAGCACAGTTAAATATAGGGAGAATACTTGACTAGGATTAATCAATTTCTTACGATTTGAGACCCTGCAACCATCTATGACTTTTATATATATATGAGCCTCTTATTTGCTAGCGATACTAAATTAATTATTTGTTACATTGACGAATTAATTTGCAATCATAACAAATCGATTGTTTTTTTAACAAATATCACATTTGCTTTCCCCTGATTCGTTCCTATAACAAAATCTTTTCTCTCAGTGTTGATTTCAGTAGTACGTAATTTTATATCATTCATATAAAAAATATTTGTGCTAGCGTTTCATATAGCTAAAGGTGACGTTCCTATAACAAAATCTTTTCTCTCAGTGTTGATTTCAGTGGTACGTAATTTTATATCATTCATATAAAAAATATTTGTGCTAGCGTTTCATATAGCTAAAGGTGGATATCCTGGATCAATTGGAGGATATCCTGGATCAATTGGAGGATATCCAGGGGGATATCTTGGAAGATATCCCGGAGGCTACCCATATGATACGGGAATTGGATCCGTTTATCCTGGTACATCATATCGTGGTAGCAGCCTGATTCCAGGATATGGAGGTTATCTTGGGCCAGGAGGGCAGATTGGCGGCGGGTAAGATTTGATTTTATCAAATTTTTTATTACAGAATGGTATTTAGAGAAGAAGAACAATATTTAGGTATTTAAAATATGAGTACATACTTTTTAAAGTTTAAATTTAATTATAGTCACAATTAATAGATATCAGTAGAATCTACTATGGTCGCGGTCCGATTCACGCTTACAACGCTTAAAAATTCTTTCATCCTTGTTGTTTGTCAAATGTTGAACAAATGATGCTCATGAGCGTTGTCAGCATGAATCGGACCATGGCCTATATGTGTTGTACTTATTTTAAATATTAATGTTAATATTAAATATAATGAATATATTTTCACAATTTTTACGCTCTTAGACTATATATAAGAAACAAATAAATAAGGATTTATATATACAGGGTGTTTGATAATTAATGAAAAATCTTTTGCATAGGGGAAAAATGGACTAAACTGAAAAGAAAAGCCCTTTGCCATTTTACAATTTTCATAATAGTTAACAAGATATTAATTACTAAAAATTCTCGAAAATTAGTCTTCAATAATTTTTTACTCAAATACTACCAACTTTACAGAAAACCTGCAAGAGACAAAAATTGTTTACTATATTCTCATAGAGCTCTAAGAATTTTTTCAGAATTTTTTATCAACTCTTTAGTATTGCATTTTCTTATTTTTACCAACATGAGAAAATACCGTATTAAAAAATTTTAAAAAAATTCTCAAAACTTTATGAGAAGAAAATAAACAATTTTTGTCTCTTACAGTTTTTCT
>NW_017300242.1:46432-117615 GCF_001594075.2 Trachymyrmex cornetzi
TATGTGTGTATACGTATAATGTAGGGTAACTCCGGTATATACACCGCATCCATCAAAAACTTAATTTATTACGTATTACTTACTATGTTTATAGTAAACGAACTATGTCAGTAAAAATTTTGTACTGTCTACTATTATGAAAAAAATATTAGAAATTCGAAATATTTATTTTTCATATTAAAAAATTAACTTTTTGAAACCCTTGCATTTTTGCCATATATATCCTATAGGGGTGGGATATATGGCTACTCATAGGGGGAGGGGGGGATATGTACGGTTTATGAAAAATTTACAAATAATGCATATAAATAAGACGTATAATGACATAATAACTTATAAAATATGTTTATAAAGTTTTTTTTATTAAGGAATAAGAATGATAAATATGTATATGAAGTAATAAATATTTATGATCTTCCTACATATATTACAAATATTATGACATGAGGTACATATTTCATATAATGCGTTTATTGCATTTAGTGCACTGAATTCAATCTAAGCACTTCGTATGCTTTGAGCATAAATCCCGCTCGCTAAAAATGTCGTATATCCCAAACAGGTGGAATATACAAGACAACAAACTAAACAAAGAATACGAAAGCAAAGCTCTTGTATTTTGCTACACAACATGCTTTACTATTCCACTACACGTATGTATCGCGAAATAAGTCTTTTACACGCCCTACAGTAATCATTTTATGTAGGTTATAATTTATGATGGCGTTACTTATTACAGTGACAAATCGATTCAATTCACAATAAATTCATTAATATTAACAGTAAGAAGCTGAAATCATAATACAATATTAATATAACATAAAGGCATGTAACAGAGTAATTACGGGAAAATTACCCCTACTCCTTCTATTTTTTCTGACTTCTGCGGCATAAATCCCAGCGCGGCGTATTTGCCGGAGTTACCCTATAACAAATGAAAAAAAGATAAAATATTTAAAAAATATTTTTAAAGAAAGACACATATTTACACGCAACATTCTAATTTAGTACAAAATAAATTAAAAGTAAAAAATAATTGTCTTTATTACAGATATGGATATTATGGGAATTATCCCGGGTATGACAGATATGGAGGATATGGAGGATACCGAGGATATGGAGGCTATGGGGAATATGGAAAGGGATATTATCCTGGTAGTTATGGGGGTTATGGGAGTTATGGTGTTGGAGGTTACGACAATTTAGGATACGGACGTGATTACGGCCGTTACGATGGATACGATAATGGTTATGGAAATACATATGGTACATATGGCTCAACATATGCAGCGAGGAGTCCATATTCTCCATACAGTTATCGTAGCGATAGTTATGGCACTTCTTTGAGTAATCCGTCTGGTTATCGTGGTTATTCATAAACGTGACTTTGTTATATATTTTCATGTAACACTTACAAACATTATAATTAAAAATGACTTAATATACATTTGTGTTAATATATATACAATTTTAGTATAATAATATATAAACTATTAATTACATTTTTTAATTTTGTTGGAATATGCAAAAGCTGTATGATAACATATCTTTCATATAACACATATATCACATTTCATATATCACAAAAGAAAAAAATCAATGATAAAATTTTATAATGCAAAAAATATATGTATGCTATATAAGATTAAAATAAAAATCTGATAATTATATTATTATAATTATATTATATTGTTTACGATACTTTTTATTCCTCGCGTATATTTATATATTTTTCTATTTACAATTATGTCCGAGTTCTCGTCCGGATTATAATCATTGTAGTCGCGTTCCCGCGCGCCCAATCCAACAGGGTTTTATATAGAGAAGGAAAAACCTTCTCTGCACCGGCGCGGTGCTCGTCGCCATTAACTCCATTGTGTTTCCTGTTGCCTCATCAACAGTTCGCGTAGTGGTCTGTAGAGTTTTTTCGTTCGCATCTGACTTCTATTCTCCTTCACGATGCCTAAAGACAGGTATAGAAGCCGCTCTAGGTCTCCTAGGAGGCCATCCAGAGCCTACAGGGCTCGGTCCTGTAACCGATATCGCGATCGTTCGATATCAAGATCGCTCTCGCGAGCGGATTGGTTCTCGCGAAGAACATCGCAACAATCCAAGGATTCACTCACGCCAGCCCTCCGAGAATCCACGACGATGGAGAAGCTGATTCATCTCGTCGAAGATCAGGCGAAGCGCCTGGACAGAATTGAGGTTAGATTGCCCGGCGCTGGCCAGCGCGCAGTGCTTCCGACGTCGCAGCCCCACGGAGCTTCTTCTTCTTGTTATTGGCCTCGCAGCCTACGCAGGCTGATACTGGGCCATTGAGGTCTACGTAAATTGAATCGAATCGTAATTGGGAGTGCGATGCACCGGCCACCTCGAACCGGGCGAGTAAAATAAAGGATGATGCAATCAAAATGGTGGGGCGCCCCTTCACTTCCGACGTCGCAGCCTCACGGAGCGTCTCCTCAGCCGTCGGAGAACAAACGATTTCCTTAAACCGGGGCTCTGTACCAGGTGTGCCCATGGTATAAAGACAAGGGTATGCTCATCCCATGGAAACCCACTGCGCATCTCAACAAGCTTACGTCACATTCGTAAAAGAGAGAAAGAGAGAAGTTTATATGTATACACAACCCCTCTCTTTCTCTCCTTCGAAACGTGACGTATGTTGGTTGAATGTCACGTGGTACCTATATGCGCATGAGCATACCCTTGTTCTTGTATCATGGGTGTGCCCCCTCCGCGACCCCTTGCGCACCCTGTGCCATCGACATAGAGAGGGCTGTTCCTCCAAAGCATTTTTCTTTAAGGTAATACCTTTTCTTTTTAGACTCTCTTCCGGAGAGCTTGACGTCGGTTTTCTTTCGCCCTAAATCAGGACGAAGAGCCGAAGGTCCAGACTTCTCTCTCGCTCGCCTCGAAGTGGTTTGGGCCCAAGGGTGACACGAGCGGGGATTTTTCCTAGGACCCGCAGATGTTTAAATCGGCCAGTGACACGGTTCACTCTGGCTTAAATGCCGAAGAATGGAAAGTCTTTCTGTCCACATAAGGTTATCCCCGCGACACAAGGCCCTTACTCCTCTGTCTCAAAGAGAGACGAGCACCAGGCTGCTTTACAGTCATAGGTTGCCACCTGCCTGAACGCTCTGGGTACATAATAGGGGCCTTTCCTCTATTAGCAATATTATAAAATATTTAAGGAAAGGGAGAGGAGAAATTAAGTATTAATTTAAAAACATAATTTTTATGTTTTATTATAATAATTTCTAAACATCTATGTATATATTAAATTATTATTACATACGTACTATATATATATATAACCTTTTTATTCAATTTTATTTCAAAAAATTAAATATAAAATGTTTTAGCACAGAAAAATCTCTGTTATACAAATTGTAATAATAAATATTAGGATATTGGTTAGTATGGAACCGTATAGAGTCTAGAAATAGCATCTACGAAAAATCTCTCTTTAGTTTTACATCAAACTAAATATTGAATAAATAACCGTAATGAATCGAATATAAGTTTTATAATTTCTATCAACTTAGAAAAAATTATCATTTTTTAAATAATGTAGGATAGCATATATATTAAATAATTTAAATAATACAAAATTATGCAATATATACAAAATTCAAAAGCAATAATGTTAGAGAAATTATATCTACAAAAGAGATATTTTTTGTAGATATTTTTATTTTAAATTTTTTAAATTAATCAAATATTAGCAGAAAATTAACTATCTGTCTGTCCTTTATGCAGCTTTACAGGATAAATTAATTTAATAAAAACGATACACACTGGAAAAATTTGTTATTAATTCAATTTTTAGTTTGAAGGTTTTATGTATTCTATTGGCTTTGGTTATTTCGGCAAATATCTTTAATTTGGCTATCCATCAACTAACCAGCAGCTGACGGACAGGCAATGCCAATATCCTATATTTATTTCTCTTCTCCAGGAGAAGACAAGCTCTTTTTAGAACGATCGCAACTCAAACTTAATAAGTTAGTGTTACACTCCTCATTTCGCCTTTCGTCTTCGCTCGATGTTGGTCTTAACTGGAACATTCAAAAAGCCAAGATTGGATTGATATAATGCCTCTTTGAGATAGTCGATATTGCCAAGTTGATTTATATCGAGCGTTTTTACAACAAATTTGTTGTCTTGTGTATCACATGTGTCGCATGCATATGGAACAGGAGTAGCGGATGGGAACATAAGTTTCATCTTACTGCTGTCCATCTTTTTACCAGGACAGTATGGTACGAAGATAACAGGAATGAATCCCAATTGCCCAATGATAGAAGTGAGAGTCGAGCTGGTTGCTACGTTTGTGTTGTTATTCGGCTCGACTAAGTAACAGGGACATGCTTGTGAATTTGGCCCTACAGGTAACGATAAGGACTTGACGTTGATGGAGCTGGGCGGCTGAACCCGTATAGCGTCGAAAACGGGATTCATCCGGAATGTCTGCTCAAGGCGTGCATTTACCTGTCTGTCCGGAGCAGAGGAAGGTCCATCCGACTGAAAGGACATGTTAGAAATCAGTTTGCCATCCACATCGGCAGAATTATTATATTGTCCATCCACATTAAATTTGTCTTCTTGTTGTTTTAATTTATCAAATTGATCTGAGTCTTTAGGAAGCTTTTGCTGTTGTGAGTTATATGATGGATAAAATATTGACTTTTGGTACTGATCCCGATCATGCACAGAAAATTGCTTGAAATTATTTTTCGAAGGTTTCTTTATTTGTTGCGATCCTGTATGTATCAAGTGATTATAAAATTGTGAATTCGGTTTTAACACATCTGTATATTGATAATCTTCGATCTCATATTTCAATGATGACGGTGTCAGATCTGTTTGCAACAGTGAATTAATTTTATTTGCGTTGTAGGTAGTTTCTTTTTCCCCATAGATTGACGACATGGATTGAATTCCGTATTGAGGTCTATACTGACTATGCTTTATATATAATGATGTATTAACTTTTGCTGGGTGTGACAACTTTGACAATTTGATATCCTTTAGAGTATAGCCCGTATACGAAGAATCAGTTTTATTATTAAAACTATATTTCGAGAAAGAGTTATATCTGTCTGTATCAAATGACTCAATGGTAGAATGATTTATTGAACTTTTATGCGAAGGTTTTCTTGTTGGTTTTATTCCGGGTATATAATCTGGATCACCAGGCCATGGTCCATCAGGACCCGGGGAACCGGTTGGCCATGGTCCGTCGGGACCATCAGGACCAACGCCACCGACACCTCCAATGCCACCAATATCACCAATCGGACCTACACTTCCCACCGGACCCTCAGGTCCTATTGGCCCTTCTGGATTCTTTGAATCTTCTGTATATTCTGGATACGTAGGATAACCTGGATAACCTACATGAATGTAATCAGAACAATATGAATAAATTATTATATATTCAAATCTTGTGCAAGAATAAATAATGTTTGACGTAATATTTATAATTACGATAATAATAATTAAGAAATCTTAATAACATACCTGGTTTATTCGGCTTGAAAGAAATGCATGGCCTATTTGGTGTAGTGGTAATCCCGGGATATAATAAATCATCTGGTTTACCTAGCGTCTCAGAATGTAAAGGTACATTAGGTGTTTCTGATGTAACAGGGTAAATAGGATATCCAGGATATGACAATATTGGTTTTCCTAGATTTTCAGATATTTCTGATATACCGAGAGTGCCAGATGTGCTAGCGATACTAATTCCTATGTGTCCTGGATATGATGTTCCCGGAGTTCCAGGTATACCAGGATATGTTGGGTATAATTCGACTATTCCGGGAATGCCTGGAGTTCCTGGATGTCCAGGATATGATGACGTTCCTGGTCGTCCTGGTGTTCCTGGTATACCAGGTATGCCTGGAATACCAGGGATGCTAGGAGTTCCTGGATACCCTGGATATGATGGTCCTAATGGTTTTCCTGGAATGCCTGGGATAGATGTTGGCGTTCCTGGTTTTCCTGGCGTGCCTGAAGTACCAGGAATTCCAGGAGTTCCTGGATACCCTGGATATGTTGGTGTTCCTGGTTTTCCTGGCGTTCCTGGAGTACCAGGAATTCCAGGAGTTCCTGGATACCCTGTATGTAACGGTATTCCTGGTTTTCCCGGTATACCTGGAGTACCAGGGATGCCAGGAGTCCCTGAATGCCCTGGATATGATGGTTTTCCTGGAATTCCAGGTCTCCCTGGAGTACCAGGGATGCCAGGAGTCCCTGGATGCCCTGGATATGACGGTGTTCCTGGTGTTCCTGGAGTACCAGGGATACCAGGAGTTCCTGGATGCCCTGGATATGACGGTGTTCCTGGAGTACCAGGGATGCCGGGAGTTCCTGGATGCCCTGGATATGACGGTGTTCCTGGAGTACCAGGGATGCCGGGAGTTCCTGGATGCCCTGGATATGACGGTGTTCCTGGAGTACCAGGGATGCCGGGAGTTCCTGGATGCCCTGGATATGACGGTGTTCCTGGAGTACCAGGGATGCCGGGAGTTCCTGGATGCCCTGGATATGACGGTGTTCCTGGAGTACCAGGGATGCCGGGAGTTCCTGGATGCCCTGGATATGACGGTGTTCCTGGAGTACCAGGGATGCCGGGAGTTCCTGGATGCCCTGGATATGACGGTGTTCCTGGAGTACCAGGGATGCCGGGAGTTCCTGGATGCCCTGGATATGACGGTGTTCCTGGAGTACCAGGGATGCCGGGAGTTCCTGGATGCCCTGGATATGACGGTGTTCCTGGAGTACCAGGGATGCCGGGAGTTCCTGGATGCCCTGGATATGACGGTGTTCCTGGAGTACCAGGGATGCCGGGAGTTCCTGGATGCCCTGGATATGACGGTGTTCCTGGAGTACCAGGGATGCCGGGAGTTCCTGGATGCCCTGGATATGACGGTGTTCCTGGAGTACCAGGGATGCCGGGAGTTCCTGGATGCCCTGGATATGACGGTGTTCCTGGAGTACCAGGGATGCCGGGAGTTCCTGGATGCCCTGGATATGACGGTGTTCCTGGAGTACCAGGGATGCCGGGAGTTCCTGGATGCCCTGGATATGACGGTGTTCCTGGAGTACCAGGGATGCCGGGAGTTCCTGGATGCCCTGGATATGACGGTGTTCCTGGAGTACCAGGGATGCCGGGAGTTCCTGGATGCCCTGGATATGACGGTGTTCCTGGAGTACCAGGGATGCCGGGAGTTCCTGGATGCCCTGGATATGACGGTGTTCCTGGAGTACCAGGGATGCCGGGAGTTCCTGGATGCCCTGGATATGACGGTGTTCCTGGAGTACCAGGGATGCCGGGAGTTCCTGGATGCCCTGGATATGACGGTGTTCCTGGAGTACCAGGGATGCCGGGAGTTCCTGGATGCCCTGGATATGACGGTGTTCCTGGAGTACCAGGGATGCCGGGAGTTCCTGGATGCCCTGGATATGATGGTTTTCCTGGAATTCCAGGTCTCCCTGGAGTACTAGGGATGCCAGGAGTCCCTGGATGCTCTGGATATGACGGTGTTCCTGGTGTTCCTGGAGTACCAGGGATACCAGGATGTCCTGGATGCCCTGGATATGACGGTGTTCCTGGAGTACCAGGGATGCCGGGAGTTCCTGGATGCCCTGGATATGACGGTGTTCCTGGTGTTCCTGGAGTACCAGGGATGCCGGGAGTTCCTGGATGTCCTGGGTATGTTGGTGTTCCTGGTTTTCCTGGCGTGCCTGGAGTACTAGGGATGCCAGGAGTCCCTGGATGCCCTGGATACGATGGTTTTCCTGGTGTTCCTGGAGTACCAGGGATACCAGGATGTCCTGGATGCCCTGGATATGACGGTGTTCCTGGAGTACCAGGGATGCCGGGAGTTCCTGGATGCCCTGGATATGACGGTGTTCCTGGTGTTCCTGGAGTACCAGGGATGCCGGGAGTTCCTGGATGTCCTGGGTATGTTGGTGTTCCTGGTTTTCCTGGCGTGCCCGGAGTACCAGGGATGCCAGGAGTCCCTGGATGCCCTGGATATGATGGTTTTCCTGGTGTTCCTGGAGTACCAGGGATACCAGGATGTCCTGGATAGTAGCGGTAACTTGTTACTTTTTCTACTCGGTAATGAATAATTGTAACTTGTTTTAAAAAGTGACTTTCCGTTTTCTAGTATGTTATATATTTTTGAAATTTATTTTGACAGTTATTGTTTGGAGAATTTTCAATGATGCTAAACAAATAGTTTTTAAATGACATCTATAGTGAAAAAATGAATATGATATAAGTATTTTCGTTTCAATTGTATATTATTATACGTAATGTTACTTTAAATATTATATTTTTGCATAATATTATTCCTTTCTTTATTTTATTAATTGTATATATATACAGGGTGTTGGGAAAATAATGATAAATTTTTCATAAGGGTAGAATGTGCTAAACTGAGAAGAAAAACCCTCTACCATGTTATAATTTTCTCAATAGTCATGATACTAATTGCTATAAATTACCGAAAATTGGTCTTCAATAAATTTTTACTTAAATACTATCAATTTTACAGAAAAACTACAAGAAACAAAATTTGTTTATTTTCTTCTAGAAATCTACGAATTTTTTCATAATTTTTTATCAACTTTTTAATACTGCATTTTCTCGCTTTACCAACATGAGAAAATACGATATTAAAAAATTTTGAAAAAATTAAAAAAAAATTCTTAGAGCTTTATGAGAAGAAAATAAATAATTTTTATCTCTTGCAGTTTTTCTGTAAAGTTGATAGTATCTGAAAAACTACAAGAAACAAAATTTGTTTATTTTCTTCTAGAAATCTACGAATTTTTTCATAATTTTTTGATGATAGTATCTGAGTAAAAAATGATTGAAGACCAATTTTCGGCAATTTTTCGCAATATCTTGTTAATTATTGCGAAAATTGCAAAATGATAGAGGACTTTTCTTCTCAGTTTAGTCCCTATGCAAAAGATTTATTATTATTTTCCAAATATCCTGTATATATTTTTTGGACTAAACTTTATACACAAATTTATTATTTTACTAAGAAAAACATCCTTATTATTGTTAAATCATTCCCGTATCGTTTATTTTAACTTTAATATGCTTTTATTTGATTATTGGTATGGTCAACGCGATGCTACAAATGCTTTGAAACGTTTTTTAATTGGTCAGTTTGTAAAATTCTTTCTTCTGATTGGTCCATCAAACACTTCAAAGCATTTATAGCATCGCGTTGACCGAGACTTTGATCACAACCTACGCCTCTAATTTTATTATGACTATTTACTGTTATTGTAATATTTTTTATTATTATAATTTATAATTGTTGGTTACGTCATTGTGGAGTAAATTCCTCTTGAACATGATATTATATATTTCTGTTATTAATTATTACTTATATCTAATAGATTCCTAATTCACTTTTACCATCCAGCTTTTCAACTAGAGAATCTTATAGCGAATTCGGTCACTTGCATTACACTAGATCAGTGCATATTGAAAGCTGCTTTACATGACATTAGCAAAGTTAAATGTAAAAATATATAAATATTTTAAACGATTAACTACCCAGATAGCAAAATGTCTGCAGTCTTCTAGCAGACTGTCAGCAGATTCTGCAGGAAATGGCGGCAATCTGATATCAACTACATCCGCATTAGGCTTGTGTTCTGTTAACATCATCTGTCGACATAATGTGAAGGCAAATTGTTGGCAGAAACTGAGCAGATCCTGTCGACATTATCTGACACTAATAGCGTTTTCGATTGGGCAAAAGTTAGTGCGCACCAGTGCGCACTCAGTTCACACCAACACTGGACGAGTTCCATGGGTTGCACTGAATAGTGCAAGTTCAAAAGAATACGCCAAGATTTTCAGTGCTAAAGCTGAAACTCATTTTTGTTCACTTTGAAGCAATGTTCAACAAAATGTTACAAAACCACAGTAAAAGATATTAAGAGTAGGGACAAGACCCCGTTTTCAATTCAATTGCGCAGATTTGCTTGTCCCTATGTATATCCTTAACTGTGATAAAACGTGCACTGAACTGGCACCGTCAAAATATCTCGTGCCACTTAGTGCGCACTGAGTGCGCACTACGCGAGTGTCGTGCGATCAAATGAACACGTGACACTAGCCAAGTGCTCATTGGTACTGCCAATCGAACACGCTTTTGACACTGAGTGCAGCCAGTGCACCCCAATCGAAAACGCTATAAACTATCAACAAAAACGACGCAGATCCTGCTCTAACACGACCTAACAGCAGATTGTCATAAAAATTGATAATTGATAATTGATTGTCGACAGATTGTCTCAGAATCTGCTGGGTTTCTGTCAACAATCTGCTGTCAAATCGTGTCGACAGGATCTGCTTGGTTTCTGTAAACAATGTACTATCAGATTACCACAAATCTGCTCTGTTTCTTTCTCCAGTCTGTCATTTACTTCTGCTTGCAGATTCTGTTACGTTTTTTCTAGCTGTCTGTCAACATTATTGTGTACATCTAATTCTGTAACAATTCTGTTGTTATTTTATTGGCATAGTGTGTAGCATACATTTCAAAACTCTGCTTCCTACAGGCTTGGCTATCTGGGTATCAATCAATGATATTTGTCACGTTATTTAACGAAATATATGTGTATCATTTTATTATCAAAGTTGATTATATTATATCACTGAGCAGCATTGAGATATTTTATAGAAAGTAGCTTTTAATATTCACTAATCCAGTGTAGTGCGAGTGATCGAATTCACTATTACTCTTTAATGGATGAATGTTACCGCCTCACAATGGTATTGATACTTCAATTTATTGCGAGTGTCTTCTCAAGGTTTTTAACTACAAGTCGTGGATAACAATTGATTGTACCATCTACTGAATTTTTTGCTGAACAAGGCTTAAAGATTAGTCGAAACATGTATTTTATGATATATTATAAAATATTTTAAAGAGAAATAAAAACTGCGCACCGTCTACAGAACTAATTTCTAATTGCCTGGCGTTATCATTTGTTTATAATACTTTTTTGAATCTTTATTGTTGATATCGACAATTATGATTTATGAAAACGTATTTCATGTATTTCTGCTTTATCTACATTGTGATAAGATTTCGAAATGTAGAGGTATCTTCTTATTTGATGCTTCAACACTCAGTCTGACAATCAAAGTTTCAATATTATTTCTGTTAACCTCTAATTGTAATGATTTTTATGAAAAAATACAGTATCAAATGTTACTCTTTTTTTAATTTTTAATACATCTTTTACTTTCTAATACATTATGAAGTTTATTAATAATGTAATTAATTTTATATATAATATTGCTCTATATATGTGTATGTTTTATGATGTAATTTTAAATACATTGTTATTTTTTTTAATATATAATATAGTATTTAAAATTTTTATACCTGATGAGCTAGGTTTATAAGGAGGTCGAGTTGGTTTTGTTTCAATCATTGATCCGCTTCCAATAGGTGCTGCTTAAAATTCCAATAGATGACCACATATTTATTTTAATAACACACTCATTTGCAGTTTTTATGTATAATATACATAAACCTGACAATAAAGTTCCCAACTGTAGCAGTAAAGAAACACAGATATTACACATAACAAAGTGTTGTATTTTATCTTTTAAAAATAATTTATTTATTTTATAGAGCTTTTTTAATATTATTTTTTATCTTTTAAACTTTAAAGTAATCCTTCATAACATGTATGCATTTTACATATCTTTAATATAAACCTGTTTTTTTTTAATTTGTAGTTAGAATGCTGTCCCCCCCCCAAAAAAAGCTCTAAAATATTTTATTTAAACTCAAATGTTATTATTAAAAACATTCTTTACCCTTTTGTGTAATATATTAAATATATTTTATGAAGAAATTGAATAACGTTTTATAAAAGAAGTTGAATAAAGTTTTATAATTATATAACATGTACATAGATTCGACTTATTAGAAAGATAAATATTTTCAAAACATCGAAGACTTTTTAGAGGAATGTGATGACTGTTCTAAACAGAATTGCAACTATATAGACTTTAAAAAAAGTTTCGAATATTTAATAGATATATAAAATGTGTTGATGTCATGGGAAACGACTTCAATTTAAAAAATACAATATAACGTTTGTTATGAGATATTTGTATTCTTTTTTTATTTCTGCAATTCTGGAACTATACTGTTAGATCACATATACCTTCATTTACATACTTCCTTCACTTGATGGAATGTTCGTGCTTGTGTATTGCGCACACACCATGGGGAAATGTAACTCTCGCCATGGTGTAATCACACCATGATGCTCGTGATGATCATGTTTGTCTCCGTTTTCATGATGTTCATGCTTGTGAAGGAAAAGTTCCACGTCTTTCCCTGGTTGAACAACGCGATAACCCCATCCGTCACTGATATAAAACGTTGTTTTTAGATGGCCAAAGGGATCAACGTAGCCATAACATCCATAGGTAATCCCATGTAGGCCACGTATTTCGTGATGAAATTGTCCATGTGGGTTGACATCGTAACCATATTTGTATGCATCTGTAAAGTACAATAATCAATTGTAATCGCAACTTGTTATATCTAAATTTTGACCATAAGAAAAAGTGAAACCTATAATTTTTACGTCTTATTTTAGGTAACATTTTATATTAAAAATGGAACATATTAAAATTATGGACTCACTTTATTTGTGTGTCAAACTCTTTATTATCTATATTTTTTTCATTATTTTTAAGTCTTTTGGACTTGCCTGCTTCAAAGTTTTGGCTTAAGTACTGAATTTTTTGTTCATCGCTGATGCTTAAAATCACTTCTCCATCTCGATTGGTACTTGTTAATTTCTGAGTGAGTTGCGACATGGAAGTAGCAATCACCTGAAAAAATAATTGTTTTTTTTATTGTTTGCAAGACATAGATAAGTCGAATCTATGTACAGGGTGTTACAGATACATACTAGGCAGTACGAGTATCAAACACCCTGTACATGTTATATAATTATAAAACTTTATTCAACTTTTTTTATAAAACTTTATTCAATTTCTTCATAAAATATATTTAATATATTACACAAAAGGGTAAAGAATGTTTTTAATAATAACATTTGAGTTTAAAAAAAATTATTATTTCTTAAGATAATTTATTCAATGAAAAAAGGAATAATGGTGGTAGTGGATAGTAGTGGATAAAGGTCAATAACGAAATAGAAGTTAGAATTGAACGAAGAAAATATTGTTCCGTCCACACAGGAACTAGCGATATCGTGTATTCAATGATTCTAGTGACTATAAAAGTATTTAAATTTTTGTTATGATTAATAAAAATCTAAAGATATTCATGTTTTATATGCATATATAGTATTTTTCAATATCTATTTATAAAGCTATATAATTATTCATGCCCCTGTAAATACGCAGTAAACTACATTTACAGTTATTATATATGTTATCTTTATGCAGAAGACTCTTTTTCTAATAAGAAACAGTTATTAATCGCAATAATTTGCTTTGTCCAGGCACGTGACATTTCCAGTGAAACATGATGTAATTAGTTGTTTAAAAACAGTTGGCCTTTAATATCAGTCGTAGAATTATAAGTATTTGATGCGATCTGCAAGCACATATCGTGAAATATCATAGTCGGCATTTCCAGTTTCTGTAGTTAGAGCGATTTGTAATTCTCAGCTATTAATTTTCCAAACATTGTGCAACTAGTAACACGCAGTCTAAAGTATTTTAAATATAAATTATGTTTCGATTGTGTAGAAAAAAAGAAAGGAAGGAAGAAAAAGGTATGAAAGTAAGAAACAGGGAAAAAGAATTTTGTTCAGAGACTAGACAAAAATCTAATAAGCTTTGTAGATTCCACTTATTTTATATTCAATAACATTATATATAAGCAGAATTACGCGGCACTCCTATGAGTTCTCCACTTTTTCCTATTATTGCTGATCTAGTTATGCAAAAATTAGAAAAAACAGCACTAAATAGGTTTAATAGTCAAGTTCCTTTTTACTACAGACATGTGAATGACCTTTGTGTTGCAGTTCCATCTCATATGATAGATTCTTTTTTTGATTGTTTCAATTCTGTGCCAGACTTCAATTCACACACTTTAGAGATTAGTGATGGCTCGCTTAATTTTTTAGATGTTAAAATAATGATCATCAACGAACAATTAAGTTTTGATTGGTATCATAAATCAACTTTCTCGGGTAGATTTATCAATTTTTTTTTAACCATCTCTTATCTCAGAAAAGAGGAATAGTCTTTAATTTGGTGGATAGAGCTTTATTGCTTTCAAACAAAGAACATCATGTGAAAAATATAACTTTTACAATTAATATACTATGACTATTACATAATGATTATCCACTTGATTTTATTTTTTAGACTTTAATAACAGAATTGAGAACATCCGGAAAAGAGAATCCAAATTACGTGAGAATAATGATGAGAATAAACATTTTGAGAAAGAAGTATCTTGGTTTGTGGTTCCTTTTATTCCAGGGTTCACAGATAGATTTAAACAAATGAGTAATAAGAATATTAAAACTGCATTTTATAGTACCAATAAGTTAAATAAATATATTAAAGTTCAAAAAGATTCAGAACAATCTAATAAATGTAACGTTGTCTACAAAATCTGTTGCAATGATTGTGTTGCATCGTATGTTGGACAAACGGGTATGCAACTAAAAACAAGGATTGCAGAACATCGTAATCATATTAATTGGAATACGTCTACCCGTTCTGTGATAACTGAACATAGAGTGCAGATGCAGCACGATTTTGATTGGGATAGCGTTAAGGTTTTAGACGAGGAACCACGTTACAACAAACAATTGATATTGGAAATGTTAAATATTAAAAAACAAGATAATAGTTTGAATCTTCAAACCGATACTGAAAGTCTTAACAAAGCTTACATATCTATTATAAACAAAGTTTGACACTATCGATATTTGTGTCATACCAATCTATCAGAAAATTAAAATTAGTTCGTGGCGAGAAGTCGTTGTGATAACTTGTCTCATAAGAGTTCTTTATAACAAGGAAAAGGAAGGAAAAAAATTTTTTAACAATTCTTTTTTAACTCATTTAACTGGGAATAATACTATTTTATTCTTTTTGTTTATTATATTGTCTTATAATTTAATTGAGAATTGTGTATAATTGATAAAAAGTTATCTGCGAATTTTTTTATATCTTTTGACAAGGATCGACTAATACAATGAGATACTCGAGTGTTCGGTGAGTGTGGAAAAGAGATTATTTCTTTTAGCAGTCTTTCTCATAAATAAAAAATAAATAAATATTCTGTTATGTATATAATATCTAGAAATTTCAAACATACGGTCAGTAAATCGTTTGAGAGAGAAATTTTATATCTTGGAAGACACTCATCTACCATTCAAGGTCGATCATAGATATTTTTGTAATTACCCAATATTACCGAATATTAATGAATATCTTGCGGAAATGTTAACTACGTTGGAACATCTGAAGATGGCTTGATATAAAGCTGAAACATGTAATGAAGCTTACTAACATTCAATTAAATTTTTATTTTTTTTTAATTCTGTGACATATATATATTTTTAACGTTTTATTTGACTCTTATATGTCCGTTACATTATTATTTGAAATTTTATAATATTTAAGAATCCTACGAATCTTTTTATTGGTATTTAATATGCTTTCACTTTTTTAGGTGTGATCGACTAAGTGTTACTCTCTCTGTCGTTTCTGATCTCAATGAATTATCCATTTTATATAAGCGAAAGTCGAAAGCGATCAATGACTAACAGTAGAAATTCTTATTCAATTTTCAATCTACATGAGATAATAATTTAGAAGAATTTTGCATATACATCGTCCACATACGTTACATATAGGTACATCGTTCATATTATACACATATATCGTTCGCGAACGTGTGTGTAGTTTCAGTATAGTAACGCGTAAAAGTAATAATATAACTTTATAATAGATGCATCATATTGGATGCAAGATTATTTCAATTTAATGGAGATCAAATTTAATTGATTGATATATATAGATTTATCTTTTTCTCAAATTTTCGATTTATTCATGATTCGCATATTTATTTTCTCTCCATGTATGTGCATAATATAAAACGATGGTTTTATGCACTCACGTTCGCGATTTATATGCATATCCTTTCCTGTATACAGAATATATAACGGAGAAGATGTTTTGGTCTCTTGAATTTATTTGAATTTTGCGGGTATAATAGAAAATTTATTTAAATTTTACTTAACCTACTTCAAAGAGTTCAAAGTCTTCAAATTAACTGTAGGTAAGTATGATTCATAAAAATAATTGTAGTACTTTTTGATTTTTAAAAGGTATCTAGAAAGATGTGTGAATCCGAAAAAAATTTATTTTAAATAAAAATTTGTTTCAGATCTTAAATGCAATCATTTAAACAATTAATTAAAAATTTAATTAGATAAACTTATATTGATTAATAAATATTATAACTTAATTATAATAAGTAACTAATTGCAATAAGTTATATAAGTTTAATAATAATTTAATTAAATAAACTTATAATGACTAGTCAGTTTTATAATTTCTGGAACATGTCAAGATCGTATCTCATGTTAAAGATGCAAGGGATCATATATCATATATTTAACTGCTCGTCTAGTTGAGAATATCTCAAGTTATCAATCGTTGCAGTATTGCCTATCTAAAAAGATTTCTACGACCTTCTTATTTAATTAAATAAACTTTTTTAATTATAAATATATTATTCATATTTTTAAAATTATGCGACATTTCCATACACGATATAAATTTTTTTTAACTGTTATTAAATTATTATACCCTCCCCCATTTATATTATTTGCAAGGCATATTACTCAAAATATTCAAAAACTATAATAAGGTATACCGGACAATGAGAACATCAATACAGCGCTGTAATTAATGCGCAAAAAAAATACATAATTATCAAATAAAATTTACATATTATAAAGATGTACAATGATTGTCGCAAAAAAAACCGACAATCATTGTACATCTTTATAATATGTAAATTTTATTTGATAATTATATATTTTTGTGCGCACCAATTACCGCGCTGTATTGATGCTCTCATTACCCGATATACCCTATTATAGTTTTTAAATTTGAGATCCTGATTAATATTTAAATTTTCAAAGTATTCAGTAATATTTTTATAAGAATTAAATAGAATATATTTATAAAAATTAAATAGAATTAGAAAGGATTATACAACTATATAAGAATATTATGCAGCCGCTACATTAGTATATTGTTCATTGCATTGGGGTGAATCGACTCGGGGATAAAATTTGACATATCGGTACCGAATTCGATTTCTTGCTCATCCCCTCTTGCTATTCTATCCAACAAGTCTTATAGTTTAATAATCAGGATATCTACATTCTCGTAAAAATGCCATCTATTGCAGAAAATAACGATGATCTATCAGAAACTGTTGCCATATCCGCAACCTCCCTAAATGGCGACATAGAAATAGTTTACGTATTATTTATGTAGATTATCTCTCAATTTTTTACTTTTCATGCTTAAAATATTTCAACTTCTCCACGCCACATCATTTTAGAATTATATTAATATTCATATTTAGATCCTAATAAAATAGATCTTTTAATATATATTTTAATAATCATTAATATTCTCCAATAATCCATTTCATTCGTTTGTCATGTAAATATGCCACAAAAGTGGCACATATCCTGGTCGACTAACAAGTTAGGTTT
Organism: Trachymyrmex cornetzi; assembly: GCF_001594075.2. Classification (NCBI taxonomy): domain Eukaryota; kingdom Metazoa; phylum Arthropoda; class Insecta; order Hymenoptera; family Formicidae; genus Trachymyrmex; species Trachymyrmex cornetzi. Next base: position 64,253 of record NW_017300242.1, read on the forward strand.
GGCCAGGATCCACGGTCGCGATTGATGATCTCAACCGTTGTTCCACCCACGAGAAGGGAAAGTCGCGATTCCAAGAAGGCTGTGCGAGCGAGACTCTTCTTCGTCGTCTTTTTCTTTCAGTCCTGGGTTGACAGACTATATAACGAAAGGTTAATATATGCTAGCTCCCGACCTAACCCTTCTCTACGCGTACCTGCAGCGTCAAATGTTGCCGTAACGATTAATGCCTACGGTATTTATGTCGCGATATTTTAGTGGACAATAGCAAGATCGTTTCAGTCAAACGACCGTAGCGTCAAAGTACTAGCTGTTTGTTTTTCAAGGCAATCTTAACATACCTTTAAATTTAATACAAAATATTACTCCATATATTCTCCTTGTGATACGTTCTAAAGGAAAAGACTATAATCTATAAATTCTAAGAACACTAAACATCTAACTATTACTAAACTTTTTTATAGAAATATTTTAGCAGATATAAACTCATAATATAGCAAGCAAATATTAGTCGTTACAAATTATAATGAAGAAAATGTGATGCTGATTAGACTAATTGTTTGGATTTTTTAAATAAAAATATTTTTATTTATCGTTTATTTAAATACGTAATGGATTTAGCTGGAATTAAAATTGGTAATGGCTGAATTGAAATTTTCATAAACTCGTAAAAATGACATCCGGAGCAGTAACTATTAAAGTAAAAAATTTTTCTGACAATATTTTATCATAAATTATTAATCTTGTTAAAATTAGTTCAAATTTAATTTTTTCTTGAAGAAAATGTAGAGTCATCGATTGTACGTTAAAATATGTTAATTTATGCAACGTTGTAAATCAAACTATTCGCGTGCGCAACTAATATACGTGATATGAAAAGAATGTCCCAGATTAGTAAACTGCCCTTTATCTATGTTAATTAAATTGATTGATAGGGTAAAAAAACTTACTTGATAGATTAATGCTACGATTTTTTTTATAATTATTAATTAGCTAATTATCTAATTGCTAATTATTCGAGAATATCATGAAAGCAAATTAGTATTATTGTGTAATTTATATAACTTTTAATTAATAATTATTAAAATATTTAAATTACTTAAATTATATGTTACTGTTACAATTTATTGATCGTTTATTTTACACAATTTTTGATACTATTGTATTGTACTATTATTATATCTGCTATTATTAACATGTATTGTTTACTTTGTTACGTTTTATTTATTTAAAATGTGATTTAATTATTTATAATCTTTAAAGTCTATATTTAATATTATGACGTCAATGGACTGATTATCCCATGTGTATTATAATTATGATGAGATGTGTCAGGAAAATAAATAAATTGAAAAGATTATACAAAGTTAATTTAATTGTATCTTTCTTTGACATTCTAATGAATTACTTTCATATTTATCTATCATGACTTTTTATCTAAGGGTAAGAGAATGAAAAAGTGGGGAAGAGAGAGAGAGAGAGAGAGAGAGAGAGAGAGAGAGAGAGAGAGAAGGAGAGAATCAGGATTCTGTTCAGGGACGCCGGGAATCCGCCAGGAATATCAAAAAAGTGACTGCCCTATCATTTAAATCGAAGACTAACCTTATACACGATTGCAACTCTCATCCTTGATTATGCAAAGAGTGCAAGGCGATCTTTACTATCGTATTAGAAGTCACTATTCAACCTTTTCTTTAAAATGTTGATAGATCAAATTGATACATCAATTGCTTATACGGTATTTTGATTTAGTTAATACATATAATTATATGAATTCCGCAGAACTATAATGTAAAATTATATAATAATTTCCTTTTAATTGTTACGATAATAATATTTTTATTATTATCGTAACGTTGACGAAATTGTTGCAATCCTATTATTACAATACAATGGAATTGTAGTTATTTCATTATAATAGAAAAAAATTATTGATACAATTAAAATATTGATAATTGTAATATTTTATAGCCAAGTAAATATTTTTTACAAAATAAATATAAAATTTAATTTTAAAGCTATCAGTTCAATTAAATTTAATAAAACATATATTTTAACTTTTGTAATATCATAATAATAAATTATTTAATCTTTTTTATTCTATTGCAAAACTGCTACTACATATTGCATGTTTAAAATGTGTACATCGTATATTATAAAAGATATATAATTAAATTTTTAGTTAAATTATTAAATAATAAAATTTTAATTTAATTAGGTATTTTTATATCGACGATCTTTGATTTATATATTTTTAATATGTTAATTTTTCTATTAATATTTAGTCCATAAATTTTTTATTACGCGAAGAAGATAATATTGCAGGTAACTAAATATTTAAAATTACATCTAAAGTTTTAGCGAATCTGAATGTTATCAAGAATCAATTGAAGCAGACAAAATATATGTTCAAGACTAAAGGTAAACGTAATGGCATTTGAGCCGGATATCTTAATTGCTCATGGCGAATCTACCAGTCAAATGGCCAAAGCTGTATCACCTTATGAATCACACACAGAGGCCGGATCATCTTCCAGTGAAAGTCACCTGTAAGTAGTTGCGTAAGGGACACCAATGATTTAGCCTGGGGCAAAGCCTTTGATACGTAATTGTATGTCAATCGCATTGATCTCACAATCAATAAAATCGCACAATCAATAAAATTATGTTGAAAAATATTTTGTAAATTAGTCGCATTTTTTTGTTACCTTAATATTCTATGAGTTTTTAATTATAATACTCCAGATAACTGTCTTCTCTTTAGAATCACAAATTTTATTAATTAATAATTTTTTAAATATTAAGATTACAAGAAAAGAGCTGTAATTTGAAATTTATTGATGAGATGTAGACCTTAAAATGCTCTTCTATCAGTTTTTTAAAATTATTATTGTATTTATATATTGCATTATAAAAAGTAATTAATATATAGTTTAAACTGATGTTTAAAAGTAGTAAATATGGATATGCACATACACACAATAAATCTTGTATTCTCAATTATGTCAAAATTTTAATTAAATTCCAATTACATGCAATAATACGTGAATTCAATGATACGTGAAAGCTCGAGTATGTAGAAATGTGCAAATATTTCCAGATTACACGTGTGCACGTTTAAGGCAAAACTTCATTCCGCACATCGCACATATGTGAATGACACATCTTGTTGCGACAATTGTATACATGAATCACGATGGTTCTTAGAAAGAAGTGATCTTCTTTTAATAATAAACTTTTCCATAAAAGTATATCTTGTGATTGGTGAAAGAAATAAAGAAATTGTTATCTAGAATCATTAAGGTAATGTAGGATTTTAGCTAAAACATATTAATTTTGTTTATGTATTCCTCTATCTAAACTATTTTTTTAATTTTTAATAGATATTTCGTTATATATTTAAAAATTTTGTTTAAATAGAATCTATTTTAATTAAACAAGAAACAAGGATTTGTTGATGCTACTTACGAAAATTAATCATATTTACAATATACAATAAAAAATTATATAATTTTGATTACTTAAATAAAGAAAGTACAACAAATATTTTAAGTGCATTATTAGAAATAGATTTGTAAAATGAATTAATTATTGAATGTAAAAAATCATACCATATATTAGATATTAAACTTAATTCCTGCCGTTTTTCGTCTCCAAAATTGATTTGTATCGAAGGGAAGATGAATGAATACCTTAATCAAAGTAATTTCCTCCATTTTCTACTTTATTACTAATTAATAATAATTAATAATATTTTGATTAAGGTATTTCCCTTCGAAATAAATCAATTTTGGAGACGAAAAACGGCAGGAATTAAGTTTAACACCTACTACTTGCGCGTAGGTGGGAATATGCATATGCACGCATAGATTAAACTATTTAATATTACAATATTTTAACTGTTAATATTTTAGGAAAAATATTTCAAATTAAAATAGATGAAAGTTTTAAAAAAGGAAAGAAATTGGAAATTTAAAATTTTTTTCAGGAAAGGAATTGTTAATTTAATGGAGAAATTGCAAATTTGAGATGATCGAAATTATATACAATATGTTATATGATGTTATTGCAATGCCACGGCATTGAAATAAATTATGAATGAAAATGTAGTGCAACGACATTCTCACTTGAATGAGTGTCAATATGAATGGAAATCTCGATTAGATAACGAGTCACGACGGACGCAACTATTACTATACATATATATAAGTAATCAGTGTCACTTTCTACTACGTACTATTATTACATAAATAATATACTACGTAATAGTATTGATTCGTAATTAATAGTAATATACTAATAATAAATGACAGCAACGAACTGCATTTATATGCATCTCTTTATATTTATGTTTAAGTATGTTTTTTTATATTTATATTTAAATTAATATATTTTTTACCCTCCTATTCATTTTTTTTATTAATAGTAGGGGATGTATCGGAGCTTGGTGGCACAGTTTTCACAATTTTAGTATCACGAAAAAAAAACTTACGATGTAAGTTTCTTATACAGTAAATTTTATATTAAATTAATAAAAATGTAATAAAAAACCATAAAGAGAGATATAATATTTTCTGATAAAAATTTTTTTTTATTATCTTTTAAAAATATCTTTTAAAATTATTTTGTATAATCAATAGCAAACTGCTATTGCAGAAAAACAAATATGTATTGTAGCTTGCTTTAATATAAAATGTTAAATATAAAATGGTTTTATCAAAGTTAAATTGTAATTGAATATTTATACATTTCTTACACGCACGATATAGTAAATTAAGCTTGCCGCCATAAATAAGATTTGAGCTAATATACCCCTTTCTACATATACTTGCTTCCAATCATTTTATTATAAAAAAATACTATCGTTACTCAAAATAATATAGTAAAAGGAACTTTTTTTTTAATTAATAATATGTCACTTAGATTGTGATTAGCTAAAACTGAAAAACTTGTATACGAAATTTTCAAATATTTAAAAATTTATTTAAATTCTCGTTTTAAATCAAATTTCTCTTTTTTTTATTATATAATACTTGAAAAAAATATTTATACTTAAAAAAAGATATCCTGCAATAATTTTTCCACTGTTTCTTTTGTCATAAATACATAAACGGAACGCAATGCTAACTTATTTCTCATACCAACAAACCCTGGCAAACGTATTAAAATATCTTAATAATTAAAAAGTAAATAAGAAAAATATGTAAACAATCAAAAATGTATTTCGTATCAATAGATACACAATTTATTATATATTTAAATTAAATATATGCGTGGTAATATACGCAACAGGTTGTGAAATGTGTCGAATATCTATAAGACATTAATATGTGAGAATATATTATGTTAATATATCTTGGATCGGATTTCTAATAGATTTTAGGTAGTGAAATTTAAATTACTGACTGAAAATGTCATATGTTTATATATATATATATATAATCTCTCTTTTGCAAAAACATTTTATCTTAAAATTTACTTTTTAAATATTAAAATTAATTAATTTAAAACATATTTTTACTATTATCACTTAATTATTTTGACAAAATCATTAAATATCTTAATTTTATGAAATAATTAGTTGTTATTTTAAGAAGAAAAAAATATTTATTTATTCAGTTTTTTTTGTCAATTTAGTAAGTGTAAGAAAAGTAAATATATATAATTAAATAAGTTTCTAATTTCTAAAGTTTTATATATAAAGATGTACTAAAGACGACGTACCAAGATGAAGAGGGCTGCAGTTGCACGCCGCAGCATCTTGACCAGAATCCTTTTTCAGCAGGGCATTGTTCGCGCAGCCTCTCTATAATGACGAGGATGATCCCCAGAGATAATCGCACGCAGCGCGTCGTTCGAACTGAACACGTCGCTGGCAGAAAAAGACTTTTATACAGGGTGGGGATCGCCGATCCCCCAACTGGTCTCATGCTCGCTCTATCTTCTCTTTTATCTATTCTTCTCATTTCAATTTCTCGAGATTCACTCCTGTACTTTCTTTCATCTCCTCTTTCTCTTCTCTTTTTTTTATGCAGAATGTAATTTTGTCAAATCATTGTTAATTAATTTAACATGTTACTTAAGTGTCAATTTTATCGTTATATTTTTATTTCGATGATTTTTACAAGCATTTTGAATTGTTTACTTTAGAAAAGACATTAGTTATAAAGTCTTGTTTATTAAAGTCTTTTGTTATTTTATCACTTTATTGTTATTCTTATATTTAATTATCCTTGATTATTGTTGTTAATTTGGTCTTTACTCAGAATAATTTTTTAATCTTAACTGTATTTCTACCGCATAAAGGATTGAATTAATATCGATATTCGATACCATTTGTAGTGGAATGTTTCAATTATTACGTACCCTTTAGTCTCTCTTGAACAAATGACGTACAGACCTCGATTAAGAATAACCTGCTCAAAATGTAGTTCAGGTGCGCTCTTACGCAAGTGCACTTAGGTTTCTTCAGTTTATGGCTCCCACACTTACTGAACAACCAGATGAATTAATCTCGATTAATTCGAGTAAGTTCGTCATATATGGTTAACGACGATGGCGCGAATTCTTAACAAATGTCAAGATGATTAATAAGAATCAATTAAATATTACGGATCGTGGCGTTTAATTGGATTCGAAGAACACTTTCAATGTCTTTCGTGTCATTGTTGTAACACTATTGACTTTTATGAGGTTTATTTATTAGAAATAACTTCCCTATAGAAGTTTAATGTGCTTTGTCATTGTTAATGAAGCAATAGATTGCAATACTCAAGGGGGTTACTTTCATTCTTGCTCGAGAAACACGATATATAAAGAATAGATTAAAATTTAAATAATAATGCACAGATAAATTTTAACGTATTTTAATTTAAATTTTATAAATTTCTTAGTTTTAAATTATTATTTGTATTGTAAAAAGACCAATTACGTTTATAATATTATATAAATATATATTAATATATAATTTTACGGGTGCAATATGTATATATATATGTAATTATATGTATGTAATATTATGCGTAGATGTTTATTTAAACCTAAATACAATTTAATAAAAATATCTCATAAGTTTTTAATAAATTGTAAAAAGATTTATATAAAAAGAACTGTGACAATGAGTTTAAATTTAACTTTAGTGATGATAATATAACAAAGAGTCATGTTTATACTGAACAAAATTGTAGATATTTCTTATTACATGACATGTCTTGTTATATGTATGATGTCTTTTTTGAGAAACAATCTGTTTAGAAAACTAACTTTGTCTATGTTGCATAAAGTTTCTGATTGCAGAATGATTTGTGTTGTAGTTTACCTTCTAGCATATTTGTAAATTATATCAGTGTCTGCCAAATGTGTAGAATGTTCCTGATTTGAAAGCATCAAATCTTTCTATTAAAAAATTGTTCTATTATTTCCCGCACTTTTTGAATTATATGAAATTATTTCTGAAAAAGAGTTTTTAAAAAAAAGAGGTTGAACACTCCTTGACAAAACAGAATAGGCAATGTATTCGCGCCTACTTGGAAATTGAAAAAGATAAGGATTTATCGTCTGTTTATATTTCTGAAATGTATTTTGAATTAAATTCCCTCTTCAATTAATAATTTCAAGATCTTGAAACGCTTTCAAAGCTTTTGTTAGAAGAAAGACAATTTTCATTAACGAAAGAATCTTTAAAAGGCCAAACGTAAACCTTGTTAAATATGGGATATCTTATATGGCAGGTATATGATATGAGAAAGACGTGACATTGAGATTTGACACAAAAAATGCTCTTCAAGCATGCTTGTTGCATTTCAATGGCATCTATGCGTTTCACATGCCGTTGGCGTAAGGCAGTTCCTCAAGACGTCAGCGGATTGATATGAATATTTATATGTCGTTTTAGAGTGTACTCGTTTCCTGCTTGCTTTACTGTTACAGATATGTAGAATTTAAAGGTAACTTTTTTGGAGTGGCTGAAGACGTAAACTTGCGATAAGTACATTATTTTAGATTAGAATGGGATTAGATTCATGATCTGGAACATACAAAGATATAAGCTATTACATTAAATTAGATTATTTTGTATTATGTAGTTAATTTCGATTCGTTGGACTCAAGAATTTTTGTAAAATTATTAATTTTGGATATTTTTAATCTTATTCGAAGAATTTAAGAACTTCTAGTATTAATGTTATTTTTCAATAATATGGATTTTAATTTGACTTTAATTCTATTTGTAAAAGTGTGTTATATATATTAAATAATTTATTAATATAATGTTATAATTTTGAGGATTGATATAATTTCCTTTTTCTTCTTCTTTATGAGATACTTCAATATCTGTAAAAGCCACTCGAATAGAACCGTAGGCAAGGCAATAACAAATGAGAAAATTTGTTTGCACGCTCATTCCAGAAATTCAGACGTAAGTTAAACAATGTCATTTAATATTCTCCAATATATTTTTCGATCATTGGTACATATATCGGGAAACAAGTAGATTTCACTAAGCAGAGAAGATGAAATATTGCATATAATAATGATATCGTGGAAACATGTAACATGTAATCGTCTCTGATCAGATTATCATTTAAAATGAATTTTAACCATAGACTTTTAAAATAAAATGCAGAATATGCTTACATGAAATATCTTATGAAACATCGTAATGCATAATTAATTTCGATTTGTTCAATTTATAAATTCTTTAAAAATTATTACTTTAGTTTAGATATCAAATATTTTTAATTTTTTAAATACCTTTAATATTTTAAATACCTTTAATTTTATTTGAAGAACTTAAGAACTTCCAGTATTAATGTTGTTTTTCGATAATATAGTCTAATTTAGCTCTATAATTTTATTTGTAAAAGTTTAAGCAATTTATTAATATAATGTTGTAATATTGAGAATTGATATAATTTCCTTTTTCTTTTTTTGAAATATTTTATTTAAAAATCATACTTTAACAAATTTAGAATCTATTTTTTTAACAAAAATTTAAACAATTACCGCTTTTCCCTAACGTTGTTTTTTGAAAATAAATATTTTATTAAAATTTCGGTTCAGAATAAATTAGGGTAATGCATATACAGTATGTTAAATAAAGAATAATGTTCCGAAGCGAGTGGGAAGAAAGTGCAAGTGAAACGAGCAGACATATTAAGTCAATCCCAAATTATGCAAATATTTTTGGTGCTTGTATTAATTCATCCTAAGTAACTAAATGCCGGAAATATATCGGAATTTATTGACATCTGTAGAATCGGAGAGTCGGCGCGACAAATTAATGTGCTAATATACGATAGGAATTTGCTTCAAAGACGCCATCAGAGACGAATTTTATTACTGGAGAAAGTGCTTGATTATCGTAAGATCCGTTCGTTTTAAAATACTTCCAATGCTTGTATACATATGATATAATAAACGTAATATGAATTATAACAATTTTTATATAAAGTAGAAAAGAAAAAAAAACAAAAATGTGTGGAGAAGACATAATTGAGTGTTGTTTGTTATTTCGACCGCTACTATTTGAGATGTCAGTCTCAGTTACTGACACAGAGTTTTTTTCTCCTTTATGCAGAGTAATTAGAAGCCTTTCCGCGAATTCAGAAGACAAAAAGATGGTATAGGTACATTTCAACTTCCACAAAATTTTAAATTATTTTTAAAATACTTAATGTATAGAAAATCGAAAAATTGTCAAGAAGACTTAATACGAAAAAGTGCTATATTCTAAAAATAAACTTTAATTTGGCAGTATTATAAAAATTCGGATTAAAATTTCGAATTGAATTAAATTCGGATTGAATTTTGAAATACAATGGATAAATGGGGTTCTAAATATAATACATATAATCACAATGTGAATTGTAACATTATTTAAATTATTTTATTACATAGATTCTCCATCTAAAAAATTTTATAACTATTTTACATAAAATAAAGCAAATATAATAAAGTAGCAGATATATCATCAGTTTAACTTGAACTTTGATGTTAACAATAAAAAGTGTCGGTAACACCTCTTAATATCTTCCGTATATAATTCCTTACAATTAGCACACGCAATTTCTGTTGGAATATTCCCCTCTTTCCGAGCAGAAATTGAATCTCATGGCTAGTTAACCATTAGATAGAAAAATTGTGTCTTAGATAATTGCCGTCTAGTATTTCCGGCTAGTTACTAGCTAGTTATGTAACGCTCACTTCTCCTAGCAGCTGTACAAGAAAAATTAGCTAGTAGCTAGACAAAATATGTTACACAGTCATGGCATGGAAAATCATAGCTAGCTACTAGCTTTGAGGATTTATATTCGCGTTGCGTGCAGCATGTTGAAAAGTGTGCGGGCTTATCTCATGAGCTCGACACTGCAGTTTAAATCATTGTCTTTGCTAAAAGGTTAAGGACCCAGGCTATTAAGAGCAAACTGGTTTCGTGATATTTTTTGTAACATGAAATTCCTTAAGGAATCCACAGTCTTCTTAACTGACAATCCGTCAACGGAGCAATGGCTGACTTAATTTTTTTAGACTGATATATGTATATATCTATATATATTTAAGTTTACATCATATATCAATATATCATATTTTAAACATTTAAATTGTTAGGATTTTTTTAAGAAAGAACACTTATTCTTATTCTGCCCGAAATCATTCCACAAAATTCATGAATAACGTTAATACAAATAAATCAAACTTCCAGTTCGATGTGTAAATACAAATATAAAAGATAGATTTTATCAAGTAACGATAGAACGAAGTGTTAACTTCATGTGAAAACAGCTGATTTGTATTTACGTCTTGAAGCGTCCTAGGTTCAGTTCCCGAGATTTCTATATATTGTCTCTTCAACTCTACTGCTTAAGCCATCAGATTGTTTTTGGGTTGTATTTGTTTTTAATAAATGTAAGAACTAATATACTATAGTACAAATTTAAGTTTCTCTTAAGACAGCAAATGTCTTGGCAGTCACTTAAATTGTACTATGGTGTTTAGTTTTTGTTGCGCATTCGTTCAACTGTGTATCAAATTTCAATGAATCGCAATAACACTGAGAGACCATGTATTTGGTTGAATCTTGAATCAAATAAAATTTAAAAAGAATTTGATTTGATTTCAACCCAACAGGTCTTTCCGTGTTTTTAACAATTATATTATCATATACTTTTTTTTATATCATAAAAAAACAAAAACATTAATATAAGCCTAAGTCCCACTAAACACCAACTAAAATTATAACATAACATTACTGTTATAATTCCAAACTCAATCATGTAACTATTATGTCATCATATATGTGTTATATTTATATTGTTGAACGCAAAATTATAATTCATATTAATGTTATGTCTTATTTAGTTGGTATTCACTGAATGTGAGAGTTATTGATATACAGTGTAAGTAAAAAAATTTATCCTTTACTTCTATTCCGCTAGAACGTGCTACTTTTATTAGCGCGCTTTTATTTCTAAAATTCTGTAGAAACGTGAATTACATGCTAAATGCACGCTGACATCGTCATAAGCGCGTTCTGAATACGGGCTTTTGTTTCTGGTAAGAACATATAAGATAACAGCCATTTGATCAATCTATTACATCAAGTACATACGCTCCTCATTTGATCAACACCACGATTGGTCATACGTAGATCAATGTAGGTTGCTGCAATGGTCACATTCTGCGAACTCGATGCGAATCGAGGATTCTCCTTTTTTCTGTGCATTATTCCGCGTGTCCGTTTACGGATTTCTATGACTAACATGGATTTTCTGCTTCATACATAGTTTTTTTAAACGTTCAAAGTGAGCGAGAATAAGATGATTTAAAAAATAAATAATAAACACACACCCGATAAATATATAGTTTCAATAATTCGTACCTTTTCAAAAACTATCACAATTATAATAAATACATCATAATAAATACGATGGCTGGAAAAAATCCATAAAGAATTTGTAAAAAAACACACATTTTTTGTCAAGAATTTAATTATTATTAATCAATTATTAGTTTATACTTACATTATATTAAATTAAATTTTTTAGTCAATATATATCTATGAATAAAAGATATATAAAACATTCTATACACATAAAACATTCTATCATTAAAAATGTATCTAGACTGAATAAGCTTTTATCTAACATTCTATTGTATCGGCTCTCTTAAATATTTTTAAAATTTACACGATATTACAATACTGCTTATTATTAACAAGACTGCAGGAGCGCAACTTAACATTGCATTATTGTCTGATTCTGTTGTGGAATTTTCTTCTACTTTTTTCGTCGTACTTTCGGTTGTAGATTTTTCAGTAGAACTGGTTACCTTAGTTGTTAAAGATGTATTTTCAGTGGAATTAGTGGTAACAGTATCTTCTTCTGTTGCTAAAATGATATTTTTAATAAGTAATAATGCTGATTATACTGATAGAACTATTAATTATTAATATAAGTAACTATTTATTTTAATATATGTACTGATATAAATAAATTTATATTGATTTATGCTTTATTTATTTATGTTAAAATATTAAAAACAAATACTTATGGTAACTGGTTTAGATGTGGTTTGTTCTTGTCCTTCTTCGCTTTTTAATACAACCGCAGCATTTGCTGTTAATATAAAATTAGCCCATGGAACAGTACCTCTGAAATACGATTTACAAGGTGATTTATAATTCTATCATACACTGAAATTTTTCTTTGATTATGTTTATGCTTCGAAGTAATAAAATTCATTAATTTATTGACTCTAAAAACTTAATGTTACTTTCTTTTTAATAAAGTATATCATATAAGATTCATAAGAAATTTTGTATAAGCTGTTTTATACATTATTTTGCATTAATATTCTGCACAACTTACGTGACGCGAATTGCATTGCTAGAAGCCACAACAATATTTAAAGTATTTTTTAAATTAGCATGAATTGAAATCAGATTAACTTTCTCTTGCCGTAGACCCAAATTAATTACGATAAAATACACTGGATAATTTTTCAAAGACCTAATTATTAATAAAAAAAATGATTAATTTAAAAAATTCTGTTTTGACTGATAAGATATTATCTATTACTATCTATAAATATTGTATATACCAACCTTTTTAACACCAACACGCGATCATTATTTAAACTTGCAAATTCATAATCTCCATTAGTAAAAACTGGCTGTTTCCTTAGAATAGCCAGCTCTTTATACGTTTTCAAATTGCTTCTTTTTCTATTTTGTTGAATTTCTACATTTCTATTAACATAATTAGGATGAATAGGGAGATATATGGTTTCATTTATAGAGAAACCAGCTGAACTTTTGGAATTCCATTGCATGGGAGTTCTAGCTGGATCTCTTGAAAAATATTTGTATTCATTTATGCCTCTGGCACAACCCATGGGATCAATGGTACTATTCCAAAGTATTTTTGTGTCTAACATAGCTATTTCTTCGCCATAATATGTGTATGCTTGTCCAGGCAATAGAAGACTAAGCATGTGAAGGCCGTCGATTCGGTTGAAGCCAATTCTTGAAGCTACTCTTGAATTGTCATGGTTTGATAACTGTGTTTATAAAAGATTGTTAAGTTTGTAAGTAAAGAGAAAATATATTAATCTTTTAAACTAACATTTTTTCTCTTTAAAGTAGGCAAAAATGATATAATCATAAATTAACATATTATATAAAATTTATCTCCGTTTTTATAGCAATTATTATATTATTTAAAATTCTTACCACACAATTAGTTTTGGTGTATTTCGGAAGAAGTTTAAGCCATTTCTCTAAGATGTATTTAATATAAGTAGCATTACTACTGTCACGAATATGTGTGATCAATTTAAAATTGAATGGTGCAATTCCTTTATGCGTATTATTGCCATAATACGCCAATAAATTATCATCAGAAATATCATATGATTCTGCGATTAACAATCTGATGATGTCGTTAAATCGTATTAATTTTAATAATTTATGCACATATACTTATATATATATAATATTATAATGTAATATGTTAATAATATTATTATAAAAGAGAATTAAAGATAAAAAAATCTTTAGATATCATACTTTGATGTGGCGTTATTTCTTGATACCCAGTTATCAATATGTTCACGAAATACATAAAGAAGGGCAGTGCTTTCAGGAAGACCAAAAGTGTAAATATTCCTTCCTACAAAGGATTCATTTCTTAAGGCTTTGTCTTCGAAAAAATAAGGCACTGCATTAATCCGAAAACCATCGACATTTCTTTCTAACCAAAAGTCAAATATATCCTGTTTAAAGAAATGAATTATTTATAAATTATTTTACAAAAAATAAGAATTCAAAATCAGAATTCTAAAATACACGTGTTGATTATATAGTTAATTAAATTTACAATATAATTTTGTTTAAATTAATAATATATGCCGATTAAATAATTAAATTGCTTTTAAATTTGTTTTAAATATTTGAAAGTTACTTAAAAAGTTACAAATTATTATTATGCAAAAAATTTGAATTATATTTCATCTTTTTAAATTTACATTTTACTGTTTAATTCGAACATGAATAAATATTTTAATTTTAAGGCAATCTTTCCTAATTACCATTAATTCCTTAATCACTTTCTCGTTTCTCAAATTAAGATCTGGCTGAGAACTATGAAATTTATGATAGTACCATTGTTGCCTTCCATCGTGCCATGTCCATGCAGAACCATTTACGACGTTGTATGTGCTTATCTGTGCCAAAGATATAAAAAGATATGTTTATTTTATCTAATTTTTTAAATTATTATATATTTATATAAATTATATTTAAATTAAATTTAAAAAATTTATTAATTATATCAAGAAATAATCTCTCTTTTTTTTCTTAAATCCTACATGTAATTGTGTTTTAAAAAAATTTTTAATTATTGACTTTTATAAAGACAATCTAATTAAAAAAAACATTGAACATTACATTTGGAAAAACATAAAAAGCTGAGAAAAATGTACCCAATTATTTGGTGGAACATTTTTGCTGTTTTTATTGATACTACCATTGATCCAGATATAATAATCAGTATACGGCTGAACATTTTTTGCCGACAACTGGAACCATTCGTGCTGATCACTGGAATGATTAGGAATAATATCCAGAATGACTTTCAATCCTAAAAAGATTAATAATAAAATTATAACAAATAAATAGTGAAAAAAAAATTAATATTATTGTATATAAAACATCGAACATATAACATGTATGTATAATAACCAATATTTATGTAAATTATGAAAAATTTCGTGAATGTCTCTTTTGTCGTGAAAAGTTGTAGTATTATAAATTTCTAACTATATATTAAATTATTATTTACTATTTTATACCTCGATTGTGTGCCTCTTGCATCAAATTATCGAAGTCACTTAAATTCCCGAAAAGAGGATCTATGTCCGTATAATTGGAGACATCATATCCTGAATCGATTAATGGTGAAACATAAATAGGATTTAAACAAATCGTTTCAATTCCAAGATCCGTGATATAATCGAGTCGGCTAATGATACCTATAAATAAATTGCATTAATAATATAACTTCACAAACATAATATAATACATGATTAAAAATAATTTAATATATTTATATATTTAATATACATATATTATATATATGTAAATATAAAATATAGTAATATTAATAATACATGAAATATATTAATAGAAAGATATCTTTAATATTTTCTTCAAACTTGTATGTATCTAATAAACGAAAAGTTTTAATATTATTTTAATTTTCTATTAGTAATAACAATAAATTTGTATGACCTACCCTTTAAATCACCCTCACCATCGCCATCACTGTCCTGAAATCCTCTAGGCCAGATTTGATAAATTAATGTGGTTTCCCACCATTCTCTATCTGCAAGCTCCTCATTATCCATTCCATTTGTCCAGAGCACGAGGATACTCATTAATGTAATGTAATGTATAAATGCTAACATCGCGTATTAAGTTGGGTAATGTTTCAATTTGTCTAAAATTTCTTATACCTAAAGCAAAGTGATTATTGTGTTATAAAAATTTGTTGAAAATTAATCAAAATTAATAAATAAAATAGACTCAAGTGATTAAATCTGAAATAATAAGTAATGCCGATATGAGCCAACACAGGATGCTCGAGTGTAATTTAAACGCAATTTATTAAGAAAGTAAATACATGTATACATTTCGACAAAAACTAAAGAAGTACGTAGGGATATTTTTAAATATTAATTTTTTTCTCGAAATGGCAACCATTTTAAAAAAAAAATGCATTTTTGGCTTAAAATTCACGTATAAAAATATTAATTGCAAAAAAAGTTTTCAATATTTAAAAAAAAGCCTACGTACTTCTTTAGTTTTTGACATGTAGATAATGAAAATTCTTTGTATTTTGTTCAGAGTTAAACCGTGTGCCTGAAATCCTACACACCGATTTAAAAAGAGGATTCAGTGAGTGGGTCAATGTGCCGCCATTTTAGACATAAGGCTAATAAAAAAATATTTTTTTAGTTTGTTATATATGTACACTAAAGCCCTCCAAACAGTTTTTGATCACAGATATTCATTTACTAAAAAAAAATTCCCAAACTTGGGTATTACTTTAGAGCCTCAGGGGTGGTCTAACCCCTTAAGTACACTCGAACATCTTGTGTTGGCTCATATCGGCATTACTTATTGTTTTTAAAAATTAATGTTATATATCTCAATATATCGCAATATCTATTATTAAAGAAACTCACATCTGAGATAATAAATCTTGTAATTCCTCTGTTAATTGCACTTCTTGATGATCACAATTAATTTAAATATTTTTCAATATTATAATGTCGTTCTTAACATAGTCCTCTTGTGAATGATGAAAAAATGACGCGTTAAAATTCTGCATAACGTAGATAACTATGTTATCAATATCGCTCTATCCCGATTGAAATCGACTGTTATAATGTAAGGTAGGGATACTTAATGACAGTCAAAAAAAGATAATAGTACTGCAAAATTTCAAAGAAATTAGCACATATTAATTACACAATATAACAAAAAAATAATAGAATTATTAAGTATTAATTACAAATTGATAAAGTAATCTGCTAATTACGACACATAGTTCTCTTCTATATTATAACGTATAATATTTTTATGATAGCGAATAGGACAAAGCTGTGACATTATTATCGAATTGCGCGTGCCAGCAAAATGTGACATGAAAAACTCTTTATGATAATAATCTGATTTACTGATAAAATGATATAATTAATATGATCATCCTTGACTACAACCACTTTTTTTATTTATCGCGATTATTTCAAAAGCATGATCAAATCAAAATACTGATGTAATCGAACAATTTTTTTAAACAGATGACTGGTCAAGAGGAAAAAGAAAGAATAAGAATTATAATTCTCATAACGTTCTATTTCGTAATTATTAGGCAATAACATAACAATACATATATACACGTGTATGTATGTCTACTGGCGAGCAGTATGTATGTTCGCGCTTACACGGTATAAAACTCACAACGTGCGTGTCCTGCGCTTGCTGCCCGCGATGCAGCCGTTAATTAATTGATCATCCTACACCACGTTATGCGTCAATATCTCTAAATTTAGATTGCTTTCTTCCGGCGATAAGTGTCTTGATTCTTGTTAAAAGTCAAGACAGAATACGCAATTTTGTCAGAAAAATTGTTTTGTAATTAGATCAGATTAGATTAGGCGACCTGTATCAGTGACTCATTTATACTGATTATGAATTATGGTACTCGTGGTGTAGGACGATAGCTTCGTTTATTTCCCATTATAAAACAGTTCACTATTAAACTTTAAAAGCAGTTTTACAGTGAAGCGATGTTCACACCGCACGTTTTCACCGTTCATGAAACCACCTTTTAATCTCTTAATTCTAACCTGTAGAACTGTTTTCTAAGGAACACACCGACTATCTTGTACATAATTTATTCTTATCCTTTGATAGATAAAGATCGTCGATGAGATGGACTCCGCAATTGTATACGAAAAGTTTAAAGCATAGTTGGACCAAGTCGATGAACTTTAAGATATTTAACTCTCTCCTGGCACTCTAATGATTACTAGTAAAATACTAGTATCAACATAATATTCAAGACCAGCATATTGCACCAAGTATATATTGTGTATGTATAGTAATACAATCCCGTGAAAGAGAGAGAGAGAGAGAGAGAGAGAGAGAGAGAGGAGGGAGAAAGAGGGATGAGAAGAAAGAGAGGAAAGATGGAAGGAGTAATATAAACATAGAATAAGATGCTGCCTGACGATTTATCTCGTGAAGAGAATAAATGTTCCATGAATATACATTGTTAATTTTAATAAATATTAATAGAAAGTACTAGTTGAATCTTAATGAAAAATAAAAAAAGTAAATCTCAGTATCTCGAATACTAGCATTATAGTATAAAAATGAATAAGATATTAATAATATTTATCTGTTCATTGTGATGATTTAAATACTAGTACCTTACTAGTAAAGTGATAATAATATTTATAACCAAAATAAAGTAATTGTTTTTAAAATAATTATCAGTAAGTACTAGTATCAATTATATTATCAATATCAATACTATTACAGACTTCACACTATTAGTTTTAATGCGACTAGTATTAATATCATTATTTGTACCGGAGAGTGCTAGTAAAGCATTAGTATCAGTGAAATACTAATACTTTAACGTAATATTTAAAACAAGTTTTATGAAATTGGTCCATTTCCGGCTCTAAATCTTTCATATTTTTACTTCTGCAACTTTTATTCCTCCTTCGCAAGGGAGCAATAGTCATAAATATCTTTGTTCGCTAACAATATCGTTTACGTCGTTAGAGACATGTAAAGACAGTAAAGATAGGATGATAGATTGAACAATAGCATAGAGTATGAGGTATCCTTCATACGATAGTATGGAATATAGATTAGTTATAGAATACATACATGCGTTATACATGTCATGTGTAATGTGTGTTATGTGATGTGTGCGCATGCTTGTTTGTATAAGAGAAGGGAAAAGTGAAAGAAGGAAGGAAAGAAGGAGTAAGGAAGAATATGAAGAAAATCTAAATTTCCGGTAAAATGCAGAAATTGTCATGGATAAACTTGATATTTGGAAAACAGTGCGGCCAGCCCCAAAATGACAATATACGAAAACAAAAGATAAAATTATACAAAATTTCGCAATTCTTATAAATTATACTTATAAAAACATTTTCTTTAATTTCCTTAGTATGTCTTTTTTTAATAAATAACTTATTTTAGACAATTCTACCCTTCTTTTTATTTTATATGAAATATTGAAGAAAAGGATGCACTTAGCGTGAATTGCCTGCTAAAAATGTTTTCAAATTGTTGTTAATTAAATGTATTTTTTAAATATCGCAATTTATAACATTTAATTAAAAAATATTATTGGAAAACCTTTATTCAAATTTAATTTTTTCAACTTTTAATGTATTAAAAGGAAATATTGAAAAATACAGAAATTTCGTTGGTATTTAATTTACAAATATGCAAGCAAAATTTTTATACTCGATCTTAAACAAAAATAACATTCAACAATTCATGTGTAATCATAATCATGCATCACTTAATCCTTGGTCCGAAAATTTTTCCGGCTCTTGTTGGTCTTTTTCACGTAGATAAATGACTAATTAATTGGATCAAAGTGAAAACTAGTTTATGTATTGAAAAACTGTAATAGTGTATAATATAATTAGAAAATTGATAGTTTCAATCAGTCATGTGAAATACTTCACTTAAATCGTCGATGTTTCGTTTGCATTTTTACTTTTCATTTTTTATTTAAACTTTTTGCATTTTAACATATACTTATAACAATATAAACTAGTTAATAAAATAAACTAAAAAATGTTATTAGTTAATTACTCAAAATTACTTAGTTTGTTTAATTTATTATTATTTAATTTACGTAATACACACATTTATCTTTTTACTTCTTCTCTTTATATTTTCACGCATACCGATTATATTTAATCGATTTATTTAATTATTCTCTTGAAATATATTCTGGCGCTCAAAATAATAAATAAACGCAAAATTATTGGCTCAAAAAGATATTGAAAAATTATTTTAATATTTATTAAAACATATGACATCTTTTTACAAATAAATATTAAAAGAAACGATATTTATAAATTTTAATACTTGAAAATTGTATGTAAACATAATACTTTTTGTTATTAAAATTGTTTAATTGATTTTATATTTATTATTATATAATTATAATTATCTATTTCTCTGTTTCGATTCTTCTTTTTCGCCATATCGTCTTTCCTTTGTTTCTCTTCAATGATATTTTGTATAATTTGTAATTTAGTTATTCTTTTTTTATATAATATAACGTCTTCTAAAATCATATTTATATAATATGTGTATAATAGCAAAAAGTGCAAACAATTTATTTACTTAAACTTCTACTTCAGACTTTTGTTTTTGTTGTGTTTCTCTACTGGTCCTTATTATGCGTATCGTATTCAATTTTGATTCCACGAACGCTGATTATATTGATATATGTAGATTTTATTAATTAATGTACAAATAAATATTGAAAAATAAATTATTATTAGTTTAATTATATCAGTTATTCATAGAAAATCATTTGATCACCCGTTAAATCATCCTCAAAAATAATACATGAATCATTTCGATTTAATTGCGCCAGAGATAAAAAATATTTTACATGGATCGAAATCTAATAACAGCCAATATAAATAGTTCATAATTCCACATTTATTATGCAATTTGTCACACAAAAACGAACGCTATTTTCACACATGTAAATTATTTAAAAAATTTTTGTATGATTTGAAATACATTAACATATATTATTATTTAATCTCTAAAGTCCATTTTAACTGTTAATTTCCACTTGGAAAGATTTCTCTATGCTTTTAATCAAATTTTTAATATATAATAACGTAGTATCACCGTATTATGTGCTATGATTTATATCACATAATATAATAACATAACAGTGCAATCTTTCAAATCATATAAAAGATTTTGTCTTTAATAGTATGACTTTCTATATGTTTGTGTGACAGAATGTAATTCGTAAAATTGGCCATTTAATCCCGTCACAAAGAATTAATTTTGTATGTGGAGCGAGTGTGAGTGTATATGTTATAATTTTGTGTGTGTAAAACTTATTTATATTTCTAAGTCAATTTTATTTTGGCGGACATACATATCTTAATATACACATAATTATTATATATAAGTTTATAATATATGTATATAACTTTTATATAGCATATAATTTTTAAGTAAACAACACGTATCTATCTCTAACAAAACTAGTCTCTAAAGTATTAAAACTAAGAGTATAAAAAACATACAATATGAAACAACCAACAGCTTCTTAATCAAAGCGGCGAACAGTTGTCTACTGGTCTATATCTACACGGTCATTTTATTCGTTGTTCTCAAAATGCTAGAATTCAACATCTTTGATAAACGGTCATAGTCGGTGCTTATGAATATCGAATACGGGGCTGGCCATGCGTAAATGACAGTCTGTCTTCTATTTTGAATAAGGCATTGGAAATTGATATACAGCTCTATACGGCCTCCGGTTACTTTCTCTATTAATTATTACCTTCCTCCTTATATGTTGTATTGTCAATATTTACATTTACGGATGACCACGCGAAACTACACATATACATAGGCATGATATACTATTTACTCGTCTTTTTGCTCTACATGGTCATGTAATTAAACAAATGTAAATAGCGAGAGACCATTTCATTCTTCTCTTTCTAGTCTCTTTAATCAAGGAGGAAGTAGTAATTAATAGAAAATTGGAAAATAATTAATACGAACGTCGTCTGTAATTCCATAAAATTCGGATTTACATGGAAAAATGACTCAAACCATATAATTCATTTACTTCCCTTGTAGAAAAATACTACTGAACACTAGGAGTATTTTGAGGCACTACTGTACTACAGCACTATTACACTACTGTATGCAGAAAATATGTACGCTATAGACGCAAAATGGACTCGTTTTCCGTAAGGAGAAAATGACGCGAATCCCTATAAATAGGCTCTGAAAATGAAATCCATCACTTACTCTTAGCTTGATCAGAGTGTGCTCGTAGAATCTCTGAAAGTGCTTTTTTTAAAATAAAGTTATTAATAGTTGGTTTCTGTGATGCATATTCATTTCCTGCATTTTGTATCTTGCCGAAACGCGGATATATAGAAGTTCTTACCACTACTCAGCATTTCCGAACACTTCTGCACTACTACAGTAGTGTAGTAGTTCTGT
Source organism: Trachymyrmex cornetzi (assembly GCF_001594075.2). Lineage (NCBI taxonomy): Eukaryota > Metazoa > Arthropoda > Insecta > Hymenoptera > Formicidae > Trachymyrmex > Trachymyrmex cornetzi. The sequence continues at coordinate 86,571 of NW_017300242.1, forward strand.
AGTACAGTAGTGCCTCAAAATACTTCTAGTGTTCAATAGTACTTTTCTACAAGGGTATAAATGTATACATATGTATAAATCCAAAATAACTGAAGTTTACTTCATTTTTTCAGACTAATTTAAGTAATTCACACCGTCTTTGCAAATGTCATTTATTAAAAAAATCTTTTTAGGTGATTATAATATCATTTTTATTTGTAATTAAATTTAAATAACAGAAATATCTTTATATATGTATATCAAAATTGCATGTCTTCTACTATGTATATATTTAATAATAATGCATTTGGTTCCAACGTTATTTATTAAAATTACCGAGATAATATTTGCACTGTTTCCTTGCTGCAAAAAGTTACAAATGATTGTTAAGTTGGGATAATTATGAAAATTATCGAAATTGAACTAGAAAATGACACAAAGAAATATAAACTTTGCTATACGAGCAAACCTAATTTATAGTTTGATGTTTAATATTTAATAATTCACAATTGAAAAAAAAAATGTTGTTTTATAAATCCTCTCTAAGTGAGACATAGCTTTAATATTTGTAAAATATTTATATGCCCAGATTTTGCGATTTTTCGAATACGTTGTCATTTATTTCGAAGAGATCTATTAGATTTCAATCACAACTATTTCGACAAGTGACAGCGGAAATTCCCCGGACATTCTCAATATGGAATACAAAACGTTCGGGAATTCTTTTTGACAGAAATTTATAGAAGAGAAAAGAATATATTAGAATGTGGATAAATGTTTAACAGACTCGATTGCGTGTTAATATTTAAATCAATGATACTTCAAATGTTAAATATGTGTGACATTACTCAATAAATATTTAATATAATTATGTTAAGATTAAAATTATTTTAGAATTTAAAACAAAAAGAAGTTGTTTTAGCTACTTTTTTTTATGAATTTTGGGATAAAAGATTATAAATATATTAACGAATGTTATTTTTAAAGAAATTAACGAAAACAGGCTTTTACAAGATGCAAAAATTAAAATAAAAAATATTTTAAAATAATAATTTAAAAGTTAAATATTAATATATAGTTTAAACAATGTAAGATTTTAAATATAAATTTTTTTAAATTATATTTTTCACCTGTAACAATATTATGTTATAGACACTATATTTCAGAGACACCTCTTCTAAATAATTTTATATGAAAAAAATAATTTATATATTAAGTAATGCGATGCAAAATATCGTTAAGTATAGACATAATCAAGAAATAATCAGATGAAACCATTGTAAAATATATTCTTACATTTTGAACAAAGATGTACCTTTGGCAATATATTTTTCATATAAAAATAAAGAAATTAAGAAATTGAGAAATATTTTTATTTTATTGTTTTTTGATAGAAGTAAAAGATTTTGTAAATCTAGTTATGTTTCATTATTTAAAATTAGGTTCGTATCGTTATAACTTAAATTGTTCGAACTTTTTAACCTGAAGATAAATATATCCAAATTTCTGTTTAAATAAAATAATAAAATAAAATTTAACATTGCCGAAAAAGAAACATATAAAATTTAATTGTTGCTATTTCCGATGAATATTATTTTTACTCGAATTTTCCTTCGTATCAAAATTGTTCGAACAGTTTCTACTTCAGACTTTTCAAACACTTTGATCACATCGAATTTGTATGAATCCGTGTCTAATCATTAAACTAAACTATACAATTGAAGGAACCGTTTTTTATAATAATTCTTCAACTTTAACAATTATGCAATAAAGTCATTAATTTTCATTTGTATTCCATTTTATTATACAATTTATTATATGATTAGAGACAACTGGGAAAAGTAAGAATTCAGAACAGCATAGTTCTTCATGTTTCAGAAGGTCAACGTTTTAAGTTGTAACGTTTTATAGTTAACAGTTTATTGCATTCTCGGCGCATTCTGAACCCTTTGATCGGAGTAAATATTTGAAAATAGGGGGATGAAGAAGAGCAACGGGAAGACGGAGGTCGAAATAGACAGGAGAAGAGAGAAGATATCGGATAAATAGAGAGAGATAAACGGTTAAGAAGAGTATGTAGAAAGCTGGAGGAATAGACGGAAATAGAGAGATCGCATATCAAGGTGAATCTTCGTCGACGACGCTCCAACGAACGCTGAGGTACGTGTAGCACTTTTGATTACACTCGATTATTTTCACTTACATTCATCTACCTCCCGGCTTGGCAGCACGAGTGCGATAAAATCAAGTTCAAGCGTCAAATAGAAAGTTCATCGTAAAAATAAGAGCACGACGATTCTCTCGTCTTTTGATCTGTATCACGTAAAATCATAATCACAGCCATAATTCGCTCAGCATAATTAAGAAAACAAGACAGCGTTGGCGGATCCACCGGAGAACATGATTCTCCTTTGGAGTCTGTTTTTTTTAAATATTTATAGCAACAAAAACAATGTGTTTCATAATATTTTTAATAAGTAGGTATTTAATCACAATTTTTATATTCCAAAAATATTTTTTATTTTTTTAAGAAACTCTAGATATAAAGAACACATAGATTTCATTATATTATTCCTTTTTTGTGTTAATATAATTTTAAATAAAACGTTTTATGCATTTAAATAATACTTTTTCGATGTAATAATTTAAATAATAATTTAATATTCTATCTTTTTCCATATTTGATCTCAAAATAATTTCTTTCGTGGCGCGTCAACCCCCCTTAATCTAGATCCGCCAATGCAAGATGGGGCGATTTATCTCTATCTGGAAATCAATTGCGGAAACATCAGAATTCTTTCAACCTACCCTTAAAGAGATTTAAAGAGACGGACGGTTTTTTACTGACGCATATATTACGCATTCCGAATACTCTCTTAGGTTAATCAGAATCGCATATTTGCATCAACGAGCTTACTCATAGATTAATATGGCTGCCGGTAATCGGAACTTTCTCGTTGAACAGCGTTCGATTGATCGAGCAGTCGTGTGACGAAGGTTCGTAGACACGCTCGGAATCCCGTTTATTATTTTATCACTTGAACGCTTTGCTAATGAGTGCCTCTGTGTATATACTGTACGTATAAATATTTATAATACAACTATCGCAAATTGTCGGATTAATAAAATATCTATGTGCCTGTGTGTGTGTTACCCTCATTTTATTTTATAAGCGTTTGTTTTTTTTTTAAGTGGCTTATGTTAGATTTTTTTTTAGATTAATTCCGAGTTTGGTAAATCTAGAACCAAACAAAGTCAGTGTTTTTCATACGGTAAAGAATCAGTTAAGCGTACTGAAATAATTTTGTAATTAACTGCGTTGAACTTATTTTAGAATAAGAATTAAATTATCTTTTGTCATTTTTAATTTATTATAATCGTTTAACATTAAATTAAGCATATTATCTCTTTCTCTTGCTCATTTCTTTGTTTGCCTTTCCTTCTCTCTTTCAAAACCCTTTTTTAAACTATTCTACATGTTATATATTTATAACGTTTATTTCAGGCTCAATTTTTAGTAAACCTGAAAATCGGCCAGTTTAATTTAATTTTGTTCTAAATGTTTTATTCACATTACATAGAACATTTTAAATAATATCAAAAAGCTTTTTTTTAAATTGATTAATAAATAAATAATCCAACATAAAATGAATATTATCAGTTTAAGGCAATAATAAAGAATAATAAAAGTTAGGAAGTTCGTAATGGGAACGTAAAAGGAAGAATCCATCAACAATTTCAGAAGATTTATTAAACTAAAGTCGCCAAACATATAATATTGATATAGTAAATAAAATTTTTTAAAACAAAGTTGAAGTCAATTTGTTTAATAACTATATGGTGGCATCAACTTAACTACTAAAAATTATTAAATATCTTTTCAAAGAAAATGAGGGTTGATGAAACTTGAAAAAACTACATAAAATGATTATTTTTGTATTACAATTAACTACAAAATGGAAAAAATAATTGACAGGTTTAACAATTTTAAAAAGTTGCGGAATTTAACGCCGCTATAGTATTTGAACAATTAACAAAAATATTTAAAAAAATACTTTTGGTAGATGTCGCAATCTATATCGGTTATTTGTCTCAATTTGAATTTCAATCCTGAATTATTCTATAATTGTAACCTTAACATAAACAAATTATTCCAAAATCATTCAGTTACCTATAAATTTTTATTAATTTAAAATAATTGAATTTTGAATTATATTAATTTGCGACAAATACATTTAATTTCTCGGTTTAAGTGTTTTTGTATGTGCAACGTTCGAGTATGTAACTTTTGTAATAAACATTATCTCATACGCCTCAAAGACATTGATATGCCATATAATAATTTATTATACATTTAAATATTTATTGAAGAATTTTTTTTATAATAACTATATATATATATAAATCATAATATAATAAAAAATTAATTAATTTAATTATTAATGTTAAATTAATTTAACATACGATTGCAAAAAATGTTGAGCTAAAATATAATTAATATAAAATTGACTAAACAATTGTTCTAATGGAAGTTTCGCAATATTATAATATCTTCAATTTCGTATCTAATTAATTATTTGATGTAATATCAATATAGACATCGATGTATACGCTAAACATATTAAAATATCAGATCAAACGAGAGCAATTTTCTGAAACATAATAGAAATCTCATATTAAACAAAAAACGAAATACAAAGAAAAAAAAAGATTTTATACCATTTTCCGAACAGATTAACATTAGACGTTTCCCGCGGGCATGTTGGGTTATGATATCATAATCAAAAGATCATATAACTTATAATTTAAATACCATATAAATTGTGATACCATATAAATTCTTTATCTGTTTTATATCTTGAAATAAATGGCTTCCTTTTCCTTCTGCGTTTAATAAAGTAAAACCTTGAAAATAAAAAATTGCAAGCAAAGCTAACTTGTAGTTACTTAATAATAAACATAAGTCGTTATGTTGTATCTGTTAAATATAAATAATGGCATTCTCATAATAAATTAATGTTATTTAAATCCTATATTAATAACATAAGCATAACAAATATAATAAATATATAGCGCATTAAATATAATAAATAAAACTTATAGTTTAAATTTTGGAGAATAATATAATATTTCTTGTAACGTTTATATTGCACCCATAATAAATACATTCTTATATCAATTTATGTGCAATATCTTCGTACCACAAGAAAATTCAATATATAATCTTTTATTTGATGTCATAATCCAATATGATTGGAAAGAAAGAGAGAGAGAGAGAGAGAGAGAGAGAGAGAGAGAGAGAGAGAGAAAGAGAGAAGAAGAGTGGAAGGAAAAAGAGATAAAAGGGAGAGAGGAGGATAAAAGAAGAGAGAGATAGAGAGGATAAGAGAATCCTATCGCGAGCAAATGAGCAGAAGTACGCTTATAATCATTGAATGTTCCGGAAGTAACAATTCGCTCTATTTCTTTCTCGATTACTATAGCTTTTATTTTATAACGCAGAATTAGGTTGTGAGAACTAGGATTAACACTAATCACCATTAGTGCAGTTGATCCGATAGGTGCGCTCGTTCGATTGCTCATCTTCGCGCTTTTATAATACTATGAGCAGCGATCATTAATACGTCCCTTTAAGTTAAGTTGATACTCCTCGTAGGAACAAACTGGTGTAGTGAATTTGTACATACTGAATGCTGCGTAGCAGCCCGTAAGCTTCGTTCAGATGTAATGTCGCCTTTAAAGCGACACGCCATGTAACTTCCGTCATCGTGATCCTCGTCTCAAGATCACAGATAAATTCGTGGTGAATCGTCGGCGGGAGGGTAGGGGAATGGAAACAATTTCTTCTCCTCTAACACGTTTACAAAAGCTGGTTATAAAATGCTAATAATATCCAAATCATGTCAATCTCATGAGGTATTTTCCTACGCTTATGTTCATAGAACATCGCTAAGAACGCCTGTTCAGACGTACCTTGAAATCTCTCTAATCATATGAGATTCATCGTAACAACGATAAACGTAAAATTTAACGTTATAGTTACGAGATTAGTGCTGACTCGTACTCCGAATTCAGTTTGTGATTTTGAAGCGATATATTATTGGGAGTCATTCATTGAAAAAAAATGTAATAAATTTTATTATTTGTTTGAATAGTACTATTAAATATTTACTAAATGTAAACACGTATCTATTGATACAAAAACCATTAGTTTAAGTACCACTTTTTTAATTGAGTAAATATTTATTTACTGTAAATAAATATTTAGTTAGTGCTATTAAAACAAATATTTATTAAAACTTAGTAAATTTTTTCAATGTTCCGTTTAAAGTTTAAACGCATGTCGGGATAATAATCCTGCCTGATAATAATCCTCATAACTGTTGTATAACCGGTTACCTCGCGTTGAGTGCGATCCTCGATCAAAGGCAGTGTGAGCCAATAGTTAATCTCAATCTTGATGAGGACTTTACATTTCTTCTTTAAAAATAACACACCGCGAAGAATCGCACTTCCCCGTCTAAAACGTGTACCAAACTACAAATTGGAGATTGAAGATTGCGAATTGGAGCACACTGAAAAGAATTTACTCTAAATCTTAAATTTACTAAATCTTCTTTAAAGAAATATGTATTAAAATTTAACAAATTTTTTTCAGTGTAGAATTCAACCAATCAGAACAAAACTGATTAACATTAAATTTATCTGATTGATCAAATTGTAATCTTCAATTTCAAATCTCTTTAATCTTCAATGCGTCTGATATGAACTTATTATAATTTCAAAATATTTGAATTTTCGTTTAGAAAAAAATATCGTGGACGAAATGAATTATTTGGACGAAAATTCAAATGTTCTGAAATTAGAATATGCATTGATAAAGAAAAAGGTGACTTTTCGCACTGTAATTTTCAAAGGCAAATGTAATTTACATTCGAACGAAGGCCGCGATACAACTCGCGAAGGTAAGACTAATTTAATGTTTGTCGCACTTTCTATAACTACTCTTAATAGTAAATATGTTTCTCCTGGTATTCAATAACGCGATCTTGTTGGCGAGACGGTTATCAAGTCTGCTAACGATTTGTGCTGCTCTGATTGACGACGATCTCAAAATCCCTCTCGAACAGCGTTCATGCGAAATAAATCACGCAAACGAGAAAAACGTCTAAAATTTTAGAAACGTCACACACACTTGATCTTTTATTAAGAGCTTTCCTTGTTACATCTCTTAGAGCCTGTTGTTCCACCTTTTGATAAATTTTACTTGTGAGATAAATCTGGTAATCCGCGCATGTGATTGGATAATCTTGCTACTTACCCAACAGGTAAAATTTATCAAAAGATAGAACAACCGGCCCTTAGACATTCGCGTATTATCCAAGTTTCTGAAGAACAAAATCCGTAACAAAAACTTTATTTCCTATTTTGCTTAAGAAATTAATAATAATGTAGACCATGACCCCCTCCCCCTTAGAGTCCCTCTTTTTAAAAATATTCATAACAAATATAGATATAAATCAGCCAATATGAGCCAACACAGGTTAGGCGTGTGCGAACGCGTACACTTTATTCTTGAGAAAAATTGACAAACGTTTCAACCCTTTCGATTGGGTCTTTCTCAGTGTAAAAATAAAAATAAAATCGGTCACGTATAAATTTAATATAAAAGATGCGATGCAAAGCAAATTGAAGTATCGTTAACATATATTCATAAAATGATAATAATCCTGTCTGTTGTATCTAAAATACTCAAATCTAACATTTCAGATTATGTATAATAATGTTAACGATGACATGTTAACACAAAAACTGTTCAAAAAGTATGTTCACAACAAATGTTAAATATTTTTTTAATATTTCTGAAATGCTTAATTGCAATTTTAATGTTCTAAAAATATTTTTTAAATTAAGAAACTCCTCGATATAAAAAACATAGATTATATTATATTATTCTTTTTGTATTTATTTTAAGTAAAAAAACGTTTCATAAATTATACCTTTTCAATCATTTAAGTAATAATTTAATATTCTATAATTAAGTAATAATTTGTCTTTTTATATTTGACCTTAAAAAAAATTTCGCTTGCGATGCATTCCCTTGACAAATTTCTGAATCCGCTAATGGGATTTAGTACATGATTATCCTAATTGCTACTTTGTTATTAAATAAACAGTGTGGCACTTTAATTATGCACACCTTAATTGAAACTGTCATTTGGTAGAAACCAATGATCTGTAACGGAAGAAATTAAATGAAGTGTCTGATCAACAGCTATAATAATAAACGAATTGTAAATCGATATAATTAGTATTCGCTTATAAATATTCTACAAATTATACATCTATTCAATTTTTAATGGCACGCGTCGCGCAAGCTTTATTCTAATGCTGATTCGTACTAACAATAAGAAAAAGTTCACGCCTTCCGTATAAAATTGTAGTCTAACGAAAAAATATAAATATAAGTATTTCACAATAAACGCTGAGAGACTTTTATCGATCGTCAACAGGGGATTGCCTAAGATTCTAGATTCTATTAGCAATGCCACGTCTTATCTCCGACTTGAAACTTAAATTAGCTATTAGTTTCTACTACATTGTGTTCGTATAGAAACTTTTCACTAAATACTTTTATTAAAAATGCAATTTCGTCACTTTGGAACGAACTCCTATTCACTCGCGCTATCAAATTGTTCATCAGTTTATTCATTTCTCTCTGGCAACCCTCATTAGTAGCAACCAAAATCAGTCGCATCAAAATACCCAAGGAACACATGAAAATCAACAAAAAATCAAAATGACTTTATTTTAATTTTTAACGTCAATAAACAAGTCACATTTTGTAATCAAAACTCATCATTTTGACCTTCGTAACGTCAAAACAAAGTTATTTTGACTTTCTCTTGACTTGATGTGTTTCTTGGGTAATAAACTCGACTAGTTTCACAAGTATGTGGCCTCCATACGCATTTCATAGCTATGCAATTATTGCAATGATAAAAATGCACTATGTTCTTCAATTCTATTACAAAAATTCGACGCAGTCATGCAATATCCAATCGATCGCAGTTTTGTCTCTTTTCTTCGAACTTTTGGATGCACGTTGCACGTTTTACTATTTCGTTGAAATCGTAGTAAATCTAATATATATTAAAATATAGTACGCTGAGACGAGATTAAGATGAAACGTATATTTCTAGTGAACTCTAACAATTTCGTCTGGCATATAATATCACAAATAAATATTTAAAAATTTACAAAATGGCAATGAATAAAGTTACTGACGGACATTTGGTATATTGCACAACCGTGTCCAACAGTTGTTCAGTTTCTGCTCAGGTGCTTGCGCACTTTTCTCTCCTCCCTGCGAGATCCTCGCGACAATCGATCCGACATCAAATTTCCTTCGATGAAAGTAACGTATTATTTAGTAACATGTACGCGTATATAAAATTACCGACGTCAATTTTTCCGACTCAGAAAAGAAAGAATTGCAATACAATTCGCTACTAAATTATCATGTAGAAACTTGTGTATTTCTTAGAATTAAATAAATACAATATGTACACAAATGTGTGTACCCGCGATCTGATCAGACATATATACTACCTATATTTTTTCGCCTTTCTTCTCCATTTTCTTTTTTCTTTTTTCTTTTTTATTTTTTTTTATAACAGCCAAATGTTTTCTTTTGCGGGGAATATGACATGACTAGAACGCACTTATTACTTCTTTCTTCCTTTGAATTATTTTAAGGCAAGCTCACATTTTTTTCTCTCACGCGCACTTCTCTTCTTATATCGTTAGTTTTTTTTTTCCCTTCGTCGCTTGTCCTTCTCTCCATCAATTTGCTTTCTTCTCTTTACTGGACACACACACTCTCTCTCTCTCTCTCTCTCTCTCAAGCACTCCCATGTTCTCAGATACCTATACATGCATACATATACATACACATATCCATTTAATACGTCACGCGACATGTTCGTTGTTAATCGTCTCAGAGGATGAACTTATGTGAGTTTCCGGCACAATTAAAGTTTGTTCTTCGCGAAATCGTATTGTCCCGAGACCGCTTCTGTGTTCTGTAATCAAAATCGAGAACCGTTTAAAAAATATAACAGTTCACAAGGCTGAGAAAAATTTTTTTAATTATATTATGTTACATCAGAAAAAAGTGCAAAGAAAATTCATTCAGATTAAGATATAATTAAGATAATGAATTAGGAATAATTATTAAATATACACTGGAAGAAAAGTATTTGATAATTATGATTATTATTTTTTTCTTTCAGTATATAGAAATAGAAGATATAATCCCAAGGAGAACAAACAAATCAAAATAATGTCAATTTGACGTCATATTGACGAATTTACTTTATATATAAAGTCATTCTTAGATCATCTGATATCGAGATTTTTATCATGACTAAAAAATGATATAAATTTGTTAATATGACGTTAAATTGACATTATTTTGATTCTCTTGTTCTCCCGGGGATGGCTCAAATATTGCATAAGCACAGAATGTTTTGCACCTTTATTAGAAGGTTAACTAATTTTTTTCCATAAACGAAACGTTCCATTTAATCACCTAATTGCTCTTTCATTGCTTCTGTTTTCTATAAAGTTTTGCTAATGCTCTGGCAGTATTCACATAGTTCCATCGTAAAAGACGACCGATTAGTCATAAAACAATAAAGAAACGTAATTGCTGATCTCTCTTATCATAATGAAAATATAATTGAATTAGACCTTATTTTTACGTTTATGGTAACAGCTGATATCGTTATGACTTCCTAATTTTATATAAGCATATCCTAACATAACTTTATTAGTAGGCATTGTAAATTAATAAAATATCGATATAAAAAATATTGTCGTGTATTTTATATACATGTTGAATTATTTTATGTATTAAATGAAATATTTAAGTCGTGAAATAGCAATATAAGCATATTTTTTATTTTCAAAATATCTACGAATTGATTTTGATTTTGAACTGATTTGAATGTGTCAATAGTGATATCATAAAAATTGGACATGAAAAGTTATCTGTGTAACGGCAATCATTTATTATATTCCATCTTAGCTAGAGACGTTTCCATAATAAGTCCGCAGAATATTAATATTATGAATTAATAGATTATTATTATTAATAATCAATTTAGTTGTATTATTTATGTAATAGATTCATATAAGAGAGGAATATCATTACATATACATATATATATGTATATACAGGATGTTTGGAAAATAATGATAAATTTTTCACATAGGGGCAGAATGTACTAAACTGAGAAGAGAAGTCCTCTACCATTTTGCAATTTTCGCAATAGTTAATAAGATACTAATTGCTAAAAATTACCGAAAATTGACCTTCAATGATTTTTTACTCAAATACTATCAACTTTACAGAAAAACTGCAAGAGACAAAAATTGTTTATTTTTTCTCATAAAACTCTAAGAATTTTTTTAGAATTTTTTCAAAATTTTTTAATACCGTATTTTCTCAGTTGATAAAAATGAGAAAATGCAGTATTAAAATGTTAATAAAAAATTCTGAAAAACATTCGCAGTGTTCTATGAGAAAAAAATAAACAATTTTCGTCTCTTGCAGTTTTTCTGTAAAGTTGACAGTACTTGAGTAAAAAATTATTGAAGGCCAATTTTCGGCAATATTTAACAATTATCTTGTTAACTATTGCAAAAATTGCAAAATGGTACAGGACTTTTCTTCTCAGTTTAGTCCATTCTATCCCTATGCGAAAGATTTATCATTATTTTCCAAACACCCTGTATACATATATATGATATGTATAATAACGTGGTTTCTATTTTTTAATTATTAAAAACAACATAATAAAACATTCTGCAACGGAAGTAACTAATTGTAAGTAGTACAGCGAAAAACTTGTAACTATTGAAATAGCTTCGTTAAAAATGTTGTAATATATAGTACATTGTACCTTTTAAAATCAGCATTTTGAGCTTCTTTTTATGATACTGAAAATCTCATTAATCTTCCCAGATAAAAAGTATCTGAAATCGGGTTATAAGACGTTTTATGCGTCTAAAAGACGACTTAAATACGTCTTATGTCATAATTTTGGACTTTGTGTTGTTTGGGTTGACCTTCCTCCTCGTTAAAAAAAAATTACGGTCTGATTTGACTTATATTTTGCTTCAGTGGAACTAAAGTCTGAGTACTTATCTATTGTTAAAAGCAGAAAAAATTAAGCCGTTTCTAAGAAATCTTACAGATGGATGAAAGGTCGGACCAATACTGTAAATATATAAATTATTTGCACTGCACTACTTAATAATTTTGATGCATATTAGATACATGACAAATAATTAAATTATAATTGAAAGAATAAGAGATTTCTTTTCGTATTCACCGGTTAATAGTTTCGTTGAGCACGTGCCTTGGCGGACGCCAGAGCTAAGATATACGCAGTGGATAGGCCGACATGGCGTCGCATTGGCCTTGGTTTAAAAACCCTGGATCACGCCGTAGGCCTCAAGGGTGGACATGATGAGGTAGAGCAGCCAAAGGGAGAACAGGAACACGGACGTGATGAGCTTCGGTATAAAAGGTCCGCCCAATTCACCGCCGATCGACTTGACTCGTCTCACCAACAGTACCACGATCACGAAGCAAGCCTCGCTACAGAACAAGGTGACGGAGAAGGCCAAACTGCGTCATAAAAGAAAGTCATTCAGATATAGTTGCATGTGCAATGTAGGAAGCAACAGCAAAGTTGCATCTGCGATTTTTGCATAGAGACGCGAGCAAGCAACCGACTATGAAATTAGCTCTCGGGAGCTGACGATGTGCGTCTATTGGACTCACTTAATTACATCTTTCATGTTACAGCTGTTAATTTGAATTATTATTATTATCTTAAAATTCATTTATTATTAAAAGAAATAAATTTATTTATTATCAAAATATTATTTTAATAATAAATTATTATTAAAATAAACTTAACACACATACGCACGTCTATTGGACTCACTTAATTACATTTTTCATGTTACAGCTGTTAATTTGAATTATTATTATTATCTCAAAATTCATTATTAAAATAAATAAATTTATTTATTATCAAAATATTATTTTAATAATAAATTATTATTAAAATAAACTTAACACACGCACGCACATTCTTTATTATACGTTGTATGTCATTTTGGTTCCTTGAAATTAAAAAAATATGTAGTTCCATTTATTCAAAATAAATCAAATGGATCTCGGCGTCAACTATATTATAGATAAAATTATATTATAGTAAAATTTTAGCTTCGAAAGGTTAAACATTGAATTCTTTTTCATCAAGAAATTATTTAAATCTTTGTCTCTCATATTTTTAAAACAATATTATTTAAAGGCAGAGGAAAAACGTTGGGGATATCATTTTGTCATGCAATACTCCAATCGTTGCGCTAGGGTAAAAGATTGCTGATGAAAACTCAAACCGTGAATGGAAACGTTCAAAGTTAAGGTTTATATTTTTAGTATTAAGAAAAATTGCGCTAATTGTGATAACCAGCGTCGACTCCTATTGCCGTATAATACATATTTTATGGTTTTATTAATTGTTTTAATTAAAGGAGTCTGTAAAAACTTATTAGTTTTTTGTTAATTTGTAATTTATCATGGAAGGCAGAGATTTTTGAAAATTGAAGTTCTTGATATTTCAATTGGTCATTATAAAAAAAATCTTCGAAATGTCTTTCGAAATGATGTACTTACATTTATCAAATTTATATAAAAATCTATCAATTTTCAAAAACTTAGCAAGAGAAAAAAGATCGAAAGATATTTTCTTTCTATGTCCTTACTTTCAAGAATTCAACATTTAAGCTTTTGAAACTGTCTTCATGAAAATGGAGTGAACTTTTCTGGTGCAACCACAGATTCATCTCCAATTCCAATTGGCGATGTCAAAACTATCATTGAAAGTCAATCAACGACTGAGCACTTGCAAATTTATCGCAGCCATTATGGTACCACCTGTGTCCGTATATAGCAATAGATTACAAGAATATATAATTTTAGAACACACCTGTGTGTACATTCGTGCACAATCTAAACAATCTATTATTCTTTATAAATCGTCGTAATATTTTAACTTCAAGCAGAAACATTGCCTCATCTAATCTTATTCTAAGACAAAGAGAATGCATTTTCTGAAATATAAAAAAACGAGAGAACGTAACATTCTTTTCGAAGACTAGAATTTATTGTAAAGTAAAATATCAGTTATTAAGGAAAACATGATAATCTTATACTAAAAGTCAGTTTTAAACTGAGAATAAAAATCTATAATTCATTGTTTCACCTTAATTTTAATAAATAAAATTTTCAAGTAGTAACAACACACATTTCTGTGTTTTGTGATAAAAATAAAATTATGTTCCTAATGAAAGGTGTCTTCTATTTAAAAAATTAATTATTTCGCAACAAATCGCATTATTTAACGAAATTGTTTAGACGCAACAATGTAATCGATTGGAGATGTTACTTGTATATTCATGTATTTGGTTTTCGTAAAAGAGACTATTTTTCAGCAAGATACACGAACGACAGTGTGAAACACGGAGTGTATTTCAACTGTGAAATACTGCTCAATACTGTAAAAATCCAAGTACAAGCATGCAAAATGTTCCAGTGTTTCTAAATATTTAAAGAAATTTTATATATAACATGTAATAACTATTTTCGTGCTTATTTTTAATAGAGAAGTCTGCAATTTGATAATTAAATTATACAATTATACTGTATGGCTTTATTAGATTATTATGACATAATAAATAATAACAGTAAGTAGTATATATTATTAATATTACATAAACGATTACAATAAAAAGAGAGAACTAAAATCTCTCTCCGAGTAATTGTAAGTTTATAATGTCCTCTCAGAAACTAAGTCTACAGTTTCAAATCGTTCCAACAAGTATCGTGCACAATGAAACACAAAGTCTACTGTAGCGTGTTCTTGCTAGGGAACATCCAGCATCATCCGATACGAGTCCAGATACAATGCTCCATTTCGCGGTTGGCAATCCGTCGAAATCCTCGTGAAATAGAATGCAGTGTAGCGTAGTAGAGTAAAAAATTGTACATCACAAAGGCTCTTTAACAGTTTCCTCGTATTTTAACACCATTATTTTGCACGACAAATGCAACGTACGAAATGTTTGAAAAAAATAAAGAAATAGTCATTTTCTTCGTACTAATAGTATTATACGAACTCTCCGAGTTCTGATTTCGCTTCAATATTACGTCGAGTGTCTATTGATGTAGATAAATGGCCAATTTCTCGGGTACTTTCTTCGAAATTTCACAATTTCATAGCGCAGAACAATGGCAGTCGTGTTAAATGTCATCGTCGAGAGAGCGATGTTGGCCAAGTTGTTGTCATCGTGCTTCAACCGAATATCTTAGAAATAGTTTCACGAACGTGATCGTAAATGAAGAATGATGCTGTGTTATCGAGGCCACGCTTTACTTAATCTAACGTGTAATCTCGTGTTATCGTGCAGGTATATCCGGGATACCATTCGCACGATTTTGAGCTAGCGTGAAAACGCGCTCGTGAATTATCGAAAACCAATTTTGTTGCTAACTGATATAAACACGTGCGCGTACACACATTCGTAAATATATATTTTTATTACGAGGTAACAGAAATTACGAGAAATAAATGTTCAATGGTACCTCCAGAAATGCTGAAGTAAATTTACCAGCATAATGTACAAAATAAATCATGAGGTATATTTAATAAAAAACATTAGACATATAAAAAAATATTGTATAAACAAGAACAATATTGTATAAATATTATATAAATAATAACAATATAATATAAATAATAAATAATGTAATATATATACAAAATGAAAAATAATTGTTTATTATCTACTGTATTAGAAGTTGTTTTGAGAAAAATATGTTTTAAATGGTAATTATCATATTTTTGAAAATCACCATTTGAATTCATGCAAGACTGTTTACTAAATTATGCATTATTTTTGTGCATACCGGATGTCCGTAATTGCTTTTCACTACTTACTTGCCAGGTTCGACAAGGAACGGTTCGCTGTGGCAAGCACGGTAAATGGCGGCGATACTCCACGCGACGCCGATTCCCAGGAAGACGTTTACCGCGTTACTTCCAGTCACATTGCCCACACTCGCATCGGCATACTTGTCCTGGCAAGCGGCCACTTTGCTCGCGAACGTGTCTGAAATAATTCGGAGTCTTAGTTACTTTGACGAGTGCACGGAGCTGTTAATGCCCGAATAACAATGACATGATTTATTGGACCATTGTTATGTTTGAACGTTACAATTATCATAATATACTAGACAACAGGTATGTCTAAAAGACATAAACACGTCTTTTCGACATACGCGTCTTAAAGATATTTAAAAGACCTCATTTAAAGGCTTCATTTAGAAATAGGTACATCTTGTTGAGTACTTGACATATGTAATATACCATATTGTAAGTTATTTAAAATATTTTGAAGGTTTTTTTAGTAAAGATAAATTTATTTTTTCTTACGTTATAATTTTTTACAATTAATTTATGCTTACTTTTATGAAATGATTAATAATTAAATAATTAGGAAATAATTAAATTATTTCCTAATTAGTAGTGCAATTGAAAGAAAAGTGATTTTTCGTGAAAAAGTAAATGTGGGACTTTATATTATTCGCATCCTTCCGTTGACTTTAAAGTAATAAAGTCCTTAATCTCTGTAAAAATGACGTCATTATTAAATTTGTTGAAAGATTTGCGCACGAATTACCGCATTGATTCCCAATATTCCTATTCTTATTATTCTTGAACACTGGAAATCTATATATACTCTATTTATATATTTTGAAAAATAATACACTGCAAATTTTATATCACGTACTTCTCTCCTCTTTTATGAAAAAGTTCGAATATCTTTTCTTAGGCTCGGTATATATAGAAATATGCATCAGTGATAAATATTTTACGTGGGAGGTAAAAAAAAATTTAAACATGTCATCGCGTTTTATAATGTTTCCTAGATATAAAAATAAATAAGTAAATAAATTTTTAACGATCTCAAAGTGTTGCGTTCGCGTTATTTAATTCGTTCTTAAAAATACATTTCTTTACTGAGTTCAAGGTTAACGAGCCCAAGGTTGTAATTTAACCGATATTGCTTTTTATTTATCCGCAAGTTTAACGCTTCATTCGCGGCGTAATGCGAGATAAAGCCCGTATTTCGCGCCACGGCACCACGTGTATGACCCGCGCGAGTAACAAAGTGGCTTTTTAGTACACATTCTGTCAGGAGAATCAAAGATCGTCAACCGCACTTAAAACCGTTGTGCCGCAGGATTTGTGGTAACGGCTTGGAATATGCGGCTTGTACCAGTTTGCAGTTTATGGCAGTGTAAGTTCGGTTACGGAGTTGTGAGCGGAGTGAGCGCTCGTTGTTGCACAGGGCAAGAAAATCCTGTAATAACAGAGCACATATGTGAAACGTACCTATATATTCAATAACAAATTTGATAAAACGTGCGCTCCAAATTCGCGTGCCGTAAATATGACGATTTCCAAAATTATATAATATATATCGGCACACTGAAAATAATTTCTGGTTGAAAATGGACGAATCAGAAATTTCTGGTTAAATTTATTAGAATTCTAGTTGAGATAACCGGAATTCTGGTTGATACTATATTTCTAGTAAAATCTACTAGAATTCTTATTTTTACCAGAATAATTATATTAATCAGAATTCTAGTTATCTCAACTAGAATTCTAATAGACATAACCAGAAAATTCTGATTCGTCCATTTTCCACCAGAGTTACTGTTTAATCCAACCAGACTATTTTTCTCAGTGCACAGATGTGGACGAAAATTTAATCTAAAAAATTGTTCGAAGCAAGTTGTTTTTATTTTCTAATATTTTTATATTAAATTAACGATAAGGATATTTAAGAGGGATTCTTATTTACATTGGAAACAAAATTTATTAACTCTTAACAATTTCTTTGAATAGTACTAAATAAATATTTACTTACAGTAAATAAATATTTACTTACAGCAAATAAATATTTACTCAATAAAAAAATTATAATTAAATCAAATTTTCTGTTTACTTTGCGCTGCTGCTATATTACTGTATTTGCTTTTGTATATATCAACAATGCAATAATTAATTAGTCGAATTAGCAAGAAGGATTGTTTACGTTGAGCTTATATTGTCAGTGTATATCTTTGATATTACATTACTACTGCAGCAGTAACGCTCAGCAATTCATCCACCGTGAATGATAGTTAACTTTGTCTTGTATTAGCGTAAGCCGGCAAATAATTATCTCAATGTTTGTTTTGACAATTAATCTGTATTACGATGTGTGTACGATTAATTATTAATCAATAATTATAAACTTAACAAAGGTCAATTAATAAAATTAAAACAAAACAATATTCGAAGCAATAATCGACAAGTGTATGCATATTCGTGCAATTGGATAATTGATTATCCACACTGAGAAAAATGTCCGTTCAAAAAGTAACAAACAGATATTTCCGATTGATTTTGATCGGATAGTCCTAAAATTTGATCGGATAGTCTTATAACCCCAGATCTACAATAGGTGTTTTAAGCCTTAAGCCGTAAGAAATTGACCAATTACAGTCGAATCCGAGAAGAATAAACGACTGTGATTCGCCCATTTCTTATGGCTTAAGGCTTAAAACTCTATTGTAGATCCGGACTAAATCCAATCAAAATCAATCGGAAATATCTGTTTGTTACTTTTTGAACGGATAAAGCCCGGAAATTTTTCTCAGTGCATAAATTTCATATTCAATAGCATTAGAAAGAGATCTAAAATATTCTTCAGTACTAACATAAAGTAAAAATAAATAAATTTTTAAAGGTGTATAAAATTATATTATATTAATAAATATGAAGATTAATTAAATATTTAAAAATCTATAAGATTCTATATAGATATGCGGTTTGCTTCGCTATTTGCTACTTGTGATTTAATGCAAC
The DNA here is from genome assembly GCF_001594075.2 of Trachymyrmex cornetzi. Classification (NCBI taxonomy): domain Eukaryota; kingdom Metazoa; phylum Arthropoda; class Insecta; order Hymenoptera; family Formicidae; genus Trachymyrmex; species Trachymyrmex cornetzi. The sequence continues at coordinate 105,614 of NW_017300242.1, forward strand.
ATAATTTTTGACATCATGTTGTAGGTAATTCTGAGGCACTCTGTACTCTAAATAAATCCCATCTTTCGATTTTTTGCCGGTAATACAAGAAGAAGATCGTCAAACCGATCTCGATAAGCGGTACTTTGGGAGATCGGAGGTACCCTTCGGCATAAATATTGATGAGGTTCTGGGAGAGAAGAAAGTTTCTTGTAAAGTTTCTAAGAGAGAAGAAGCACAGTGGCCTAAGTAATCCAGCCGAGAAGCTGTGCATCATGCAAATCGCGTCGATATTCAGCCGATGTAGGCACTTGGTAGACATTTTTGGAATAAACATAATTTCAGAATTCGTATTCTCTGATGTAATTTAAAAAGAGAAAGAGACACCTTTACTGTGAAAGTTAAATTAATAATTAAAATTACTACAGATAGAAGGTAAGGTTACTACACGTAGTTCCCTGTGGACATTAAAATGCAGTAGTTATACGTTCACTGAACATTAAGATGTTAGAGACACATTTAGGATAATCAATTTCGAGCCTCTGTTTTAGATGTAAATTTTGAACGTAACCTATTGACCCAGAAACTTGAAATGACGCGACTTGAAATGTCGTTACGCTTTTAATAGCTTTTGATAACACCCACTCAAATGATTTATTAAATGCCCTCGTCGTGAATTTCGTATAAAAATAGAAGACAAAGGTCAGGTCATAATTGTTTCTGAAGATTTGTTAATGTAAATGATTTCTGTAAATATGACTATATACATTTTTCATAAAGTTCTCTCTCTCTCTCTCTCTCTCTCTCTCTTCCTCTTTTTGTTTTTTTTTTCGACTTTAAATTTAAAAAATATAAAATATTTGGGAATCTGTAAAGTGTTTGAAAAAATCCAATGTAGAACATTCTGATTAGAATGTAATGAGATGTAATCTTGTAAATTGCAATGTCACGTTGAATGCGAAAAAATTTTGTAGAAATAAACAAATAAAAAATTCCAACACGGTTACAGCAATATTGGAGGCTTGTAAAATAAGAAATAAAGTTTAGTAAAATATTATTATTTTCTTCCACGTACATCGACTTTAATTCTCTGCATTTCTGGAGAAAAGGCAGAAAAGATTGCTATATTTTTTGGCCTCTTGAATGTACGTAATCCCTTAACATAGTAAATATATTTCACCACAACATTGTCACAGAGAGAGAGAGCAGTGTAAGTCTTCTAAAGGCGAACCCTTTAATTTTGCTACAATTTTACGATGTAGTAATATTTTTTACGCGACGTATATAATATTACAATTTTACAATGAAATTTTATAGCAGTGCTGCAACCTTCTGATGCTACATGAACGAAGAAAGTGTATTTAACTCTTTTATGGTTGCACGTGTTAACCGTTCCACCCGAAAGAACATAGGCCAACGGCAGCCATTATTCCCAGGCACAAAGACCAAGGGCAATAAATTATTGCCCTGTTATAAAACAGCAGATGTCATAAGTGGAATGCGATCAATGCGAAATGTGAAATGCGAAGGTAAACTAATGTGGGAGATATGTTGATCGCTTTTTTTAATAATATATTGAGAAAAATGTTCTAATTGTACAAACAAATTCTGATCATATAAATCATCGTAATTAAACTTCTCGACTAGCATATATAATAGATTTAATAATAAGTGTTTAATTTGTACACTAAAAAAAAATATTAAATTTACAAAAATATTTGTTTGAAATTCCAAATAAATATTTACTAAGTGTAAACATATTTATTTGACACAAGATTAATTTGACTGATTATCATTTTTTAATTCGGATAAATATTTATTTACTAAATGTTTAGTTAGTTCTACTATTCGAAGAAATATGCAATAAGATTTAATTAAATTCTTTTTCAGTAGGGTAACTCCGGTATATACGGTATATAGAAGGAGTAGGGGTAATTTTCTCGCAACTACTCTGTTACATGCTTATGTTAAATTAGTATTGAGTTATAATTTCAGCTTCTTACTGTTAATATTAATGAAATTATTGTGAGTTGAATCGATTTGTCACTGTGTGTGTAGCAAGTAGCATCATCATAAATTATAATCTACATAAAATGATTACTGTAAGGCGTGCAAAAAACCTAGTGGTTATTTCGTGATACATACGTGTAGAGGAATAGTAAAGCATGTTGTATAGAGTAAATTACAAGTACTTTGCTTTCGTATTCTCCTCTTTGTTTAGTTTGTTGAAACCCTTGCATTTTTACCATATATCCCACCCATTATCTATATATAACAAAAATGCAAGATTTCAAAAAGTTTATTTTTTAATACGAAAACTAAATATTTCGGATTTCTAATATTTTTTTCATAGTAGTAGAGAGTACAAAGTTTTTACTGATATAGTTCGTTTATTTTAAACATAGTAAATAATACTTAATAAATTAAGTTTTTGATAGGTGCGGCGTATATACCGGAGTTACCCTATATCTTTCTGATTGAATCTGTCAGAATTCCAATTAGTGCAACAAGACTTTTTCCAGTGCAGGTACGATCTTTCTCGATGTCGCTCCTTTTCTTCGTATATCATCCTCAGTTTTTAGACACTTACCGGGAATGCTGGTACCGAGGGCGACGAAAACAATCGCGGTGACAGAATCCTTGATGCCCAAAGTACAACCAAAATACGAGGCAACGTCGCCGATTATCGCCGTGACCACGCCAATCCCCAGAATGCTGACGATAAAGCACAAATAACCGCCGGCGATATCTGAAATAAAAAAAATGTTTCCCATACGTTTTGCGAAAGCAAAATACAGAGAATTTCAGAACTGGATTGTTAAATAATATAAATATTGTTTACGCGCATATTTCTTTGTATATAAAATAGAAGAAGTAGAAAAATATACACACGGTGATAAAAAAAAGTTTGGCCAAAAAGTTTTGTGTTTATCAAACATTAGTAACGTATATTTATAAGAAACAACTTTTTCTCTCTTTTTCTTTGAAGTGTTCATTATCTCTTATTAAATACCAAAAAATAATAATTAACATTTAAAATGGTCACCTTTAGCTTTGATATAAACTTTAAGACGCTATGAGAATGCATTCACGATGGTCATTTTTCCACGGATAAATTCTTTTAGGTAGGCAAGAGATATGTCTTCAATTCATCAGCCGAAAATTTTTTTAGCAGAACTTTTTTGTTATTTAATAAGATATAACTAACACATTCCAGAGTTAGTTTTTTTTTTATATATTATATCTTACTAATACTATATATTACTATTCAGATAGCAAGTTGGCGTTATTTATCGTTGTTTCTACATACAAATGTGAAAAATTTGTTGTCGCCTTGTATGTAAAATCCATATTGAATAAAAGAGATTATAAAAAATTAATTAAACTGAAAAATTAATGTTAAAATCGCTGTCCTTCGTTTTAATAATGGAAGTGAAACCGACGATGTTTTTGGGGTTTAATAGAAAAAACATTGGATAACAGTACCAAAGAACTTTAATCACTTTGCGCGATATGCGGGATGAACAAAATGCAAATTATAAAGTGACGCTCTCTTCGCTCACGCAAACATGCACTACCACGTAACCACTCGTTTGAGAGCTTAATTAGTCTAGTTAAAAGTCCACAATTTTTCCTCATTTACGCTTACTCTCGGGACTAATTATGCTGCCTCAGCTCAATTCTGCTTGGCTTTTACAAATCACGAAGCTCGTAACGTTAAAAGCGCTATTTTACCGTAATTGGCTATTTCCGATAAATAAAATCACTTATAGAAATTAGTTTAAAATTGTGATAAGTGGACAAAAATTTCTATTAAAACTTTGTATGATAATTTTTTAAGTATATAATTTTTATATAATTTTTACTCAGAAATTTACAGTATACATTATTTTAGTACGTGGTTTTATTAATTTAAATTAATGTTATATTAAAATACAAGAAGAAGACTTTATAAAAATCATATAAATCTTTTTTGCAATATACGTATCACATACATAAATTTTGAACATATTTTCATATATAGTTTTACAAAAGCTGTTTAAACATAAGCTGTTTGTTTAAAAATACAACTTTTACATTATATATACCGTTCCTAACAATTCTCTCAGGGATCATTTGTATTCTTTTTATTTTTTATAAGCGAGTGCATTGCGTTCAACACATGTCAGATTGTAGGACGTCTAAAAACGAAATAAAAATGTATAATCAATTTAACTCTGTATAGATTTATTTTGCAAAAATTAAAATAATTGTAATTTTACTAAAAACTATTGTCTTTATATAAATGAGTCTGTTTCTTCTTACTTGAAATTTTGCAAATATTTTCTCTCTAAAACTTGCCAATCGGAAAGTATACTAATAATGAAACCAAGATTCTGTTTTCAAGATTAGTGAGGGAAAACGTCTTTACGAGTCTTATATTATAATTCTTGTGTAATAGGTCTAATAATTCCTTGTGTAATAAGTATTATAATTTCTTGTGTAATAAGTCTATATATATATATATAATTTAACGGTGCGGTAATCTTTTTCATAATAAACAATATAATATATTATAGGACCGTATATATGTGTGTGTGTGTGCGTTGCGTGTGTGTGATAATAAACTATAGAAATCAAAACCTTAAACGGTCTAGCTGGATCTTGTATGATTCTTGTGTGAATTTATATACTACGTAAATATGTAGTCCCTAGAAACGCGCGCCGAAATAATTTTTCGGTCTTGAAACGCTAATTCTACTAAACTACTTTTTCATAACAGCTTCTTTACCTCGTACAGTTCCCTTTTCAAACTACATACTTTTAGTTTCTTTTTACGTTTTCTATTTTCATTTTCGTTACATCTAAATATATTTTTTTCTCTCTTTCCATTTCCTTCTTGTTACATTTCACTCCACGCGTTACATTAATACTGATATTGAAAGGTTTTTTCTCGTATACTGTATGTGGATTTTCTCGATCCCGTACATACAATTATTATGAAAATTGGGAAGAACTTTCCTTTATCAAATAATATATCTTTATCACAATATACTTGAAAAGCAAACATCTTCTCACATTTGTATGTATAAGTATCATTTTAGAATTGTAATCACATCTCAAAATCATGTGACAAAAGTCCTTGAAGCGGCACATAACGGATATTATTATCAGTCCCTAATGTTCTCCAAACGGTCCGAGATATTCGCAATTGATGTGAAACTCGCGGAACGCTTTCTATGGAATTATTATCAAGACAGTTGAAATTCTTTGAGAGCCGCAAGGCTGACGCGTTCATGCCGCAAGTAAAATGCTCTCTCTCTCTCTCTCTCTCTCTCTCTCTCTCTCTTTGCGCGAACGCATGTATGTGACAACAAAAGGGAATTATTATTAGAAATCTGTATACGAAGATACGTTTACGATGGAACGTGGGTGTTAATACAGCTAAAGAGTCTGTAAACGCGGTTAGTTTTACTATTAACACGTGGCCGATGTATATTATTGCATTACGCTTGCTATACTACTCTTGTACTAAACTTGACTGATTTATTAAAGTATACAACGTATTTACTAAAGTACACAAAGTATTTCGTGGTCTTTTTCAAGCAACTCGCTCTTATTGATTACATTATGTAATTATCGGAAAATCGAGTAAGCTCGGAAATTCTCTCGAGATCGAATAAAAACTCGGCTGACAATATTAAATAAAAAATCTGAAAGTAAAAAAATAAAGTGCATATATATATTATATATATATATATATTGTAATTCTACAATATAATACACTATTATTTCTAATTAAACTATAAAGAAAAATATGACAATTAAAAAGGGCATAGAACCAATCTTTAAACAAAACGTATTTAATTAAATCAAATATATAAAGAAAAATTTTATTAAAAAATTCTACTTATTAATTTTTTATATTTTCTTTTTAGGAATTTTTCTAATATAAAACAAAATATATTGTATCGACAGTACAAAACAATTTTTTAAAGAAGATTTTTACTAATTTACTTCCAATTCTTATTAAGGACATTTTATTTGATATCTCGTTACTTTGCCATAAATTCCGAACCAAATTTACTTTGGAAGAATATAGAAGCACAGGTCACCATAAATCACATAGAAATTTCGTGGAAATTTCATGAGAGAGCAGAGAAGAATGTATAAGCCGTATGTATAGAGGGTTCTTTATCTATTCGTTTGTATATGCGCGCGTATTTGCCTGTGTAATATACGTACATGTCCATAGAGGATTTTCGAACATCTTTAAAAAAACCGTTAAACCAAGATATTATGCATATCTCTGCGTTTTATGTATACATAACTTGCAAATTAAGTTCTTGGGAATTCAACTATCATCTTCAGATTTTGCCAGCTTTTCCAGCAACATGTCTCACTGCGGAATATTGCATTTAGTAATGCGATGTGTTCATAAATCTCGCTCATACCGTTGCAACCGCATATTACAGTTGCATAATCTGCAGTTACATAACTATAAATTTCGGCTTATCTGGAAAGTATTGCAATCGTAATAGCAAAATGTTTTATATACCTCTGGAACGTCTATTTATTATATTCTAATAAAAAGGATTTGTTTTTGATACCAACACACACAAAGAAATTCCTCGATCACTCCGATAATTTCCGGCTCTGTCCGGAAATTAAGCTTTTTTTTTTCCTTATAAAAGGTGAAGCGAGAGTAAATACAATTCTGCATCTTGTGCTTCTGCATAGAAGCGCTGATCTACAAGGATGACGGGTAAAAAAGAAGAGAAAGATAAACAAGGTGAAATTACGTTGCTCGATACAGTAGTTTCCAGAGCTTTTGCAGAGTTCAGCAGGTCTTTGCGATTGTGATTGCTGAAATAAAGCACGTCTTCTCCTTTCCCTTTATCCTCCTCTTACCGTCTTTCCTCGTTTTCTTCCACCTGGATGGAAGTAGAGCCATGACTAAAGAATGCAGAAAAGCTCTCCCACATTTCAAAAAATACAGGAATAGGTTAAAATAGAATCGAAGAAATAACAAAAATAAAAAGACGAAGACAATCCGTGAAAAATTTAAAACATAAAATTACACAAACAAAAAGAATCAATTTTCTTCAAACTTTTTACAAAGTCCTGTAATCAAAGTGTTTGGTTACAGGAAGCTGAACTTCTTCAGTTGCTTTGTACAAAGATAATAAATATCTATATCTTCGTGTTCTTCAAACTGTTAAGATGGATTATTGAATAATTTGCAATAGTTTTAAAATCTCACAGTTATTTTTTGTAAAACATCGCATTATATAAATCAATTTGTAATTAATCTTCTCATATCCGCGTGAATATTAAAAAATATTATCCCGTGAGAGGGAGTTTAGGTGTACCGTTTTCCGTTTTGCAGATTGCACCATCATAAACATTTCGATCGAAATTCGCTTTACTTTTCATCACGTTAGCTGATGGCAATTTCGTATCTATAAACGTTTTCATATAAGATTGAAATCACAGTATTAATATTCACAACAATGTATATATTATTTTAAAGGTACTGAAAACATCTTTTTGAATGTTAACGAAACTAATCCAATTTGTAAAATCGTTTAACAAATATTTTTATCGCAATTTTGCCATAAGAATCATCGATAAGAGGTTTTTTGTACGATTCTGTACACATAAATAATATAATCAATTTCTGAGAAAAAAATGTACTTAACACATAATACACAAACAATAAATAAATTATTATAGGTTCTATTCGAGGGAGTAATCACTAGCTGAAATACTGTCCCGCAGATCACATGATTTTATATGATTTCATCTGATTACAAATAATTTTTTTTACTATATATGAAGTAATTTGATAAAATATACGATTTTATTTAATTAATTTTAATATTATATAATGATTTCTCGTGGTTGCATATGTAATTATCGGATTATACGTAGAGATTTCATATGAATTTTATAATGATTTCAAAGACTCTGTCCCACGATTACATTAATGATTACCCCCTCGGTTCTATTTCATATCGAAATTAGTCGTAACAAAATATAAAACGTCTTATAAACCACCGATTACTTATCACAATATTTTTGTACATAAAATGTTTATGCAAACAGTCAAAGCATTAAAAAAATATTATTATATGATATAAAAATATTATATATTTATTTTACAAAATTTCGTCAACATTGACATCTTGTATAAAACGTGTTTTATAAAAGGGTAAAATTTGAACCAAACGGATCACACAAATTATAGTTCAACCAAAAAAAGAAGTCTTCCATATGATATAAGAGAGAGTTTGTAACATCTACCGTTATGTTATATTTGTCCATGCGCTAAGAATTTTCATTTTCATTCCATTACAGCTGAAGAGGACTAAGTAAAGTCCGAAACGTCCTGTACGAACACTTTTTTTTAAATGTAATTTAATAAATTCAATTTTATCCACCTAACAATATTGCTTTTTTTAAATTATTGAATTGATTAGTGAAATCACTTTAATATTGCTATGAAATTTGAAATTAAAACACTTTTATTCAAAATTTAAAAAAACGATGATAAAAAATGTTCCAAATTTAACAAAACGAAAAAAAAATTAAAGTGTACATTAAAGTGGTTCATTCTATATATACACAGATAGACAATATTAATATAAAAAGATCTTTTTACTTACCTGTTGGTGGAACGAAGGCAAAAAGAACCTTCCAGAAGATAGTAAGGGAGTGCATAAGATAATCCATTACAGATGGTGAGGAAGGTTGACCGTTTTCACCATCAGCGTCATCTTCATCACCCCTACTGACGGTCAGGGCTTCCATGAATTGTTCTTTCCAAGAACTTGTGCCTAAAAATAAAATTTTAGAATTTATACATTTTAGAAAAATAGTACAAAACGGAAAGACATTATATATCTTGAATATTCTGCAATAGATAAATTAATTTTATAAACCATAAAAGTTTTTTTAATTTTTATCAACGATTTTTTTAATTGATTTATAATAATTCTTGATTAGTTCTTCAAACAGTTAATGCTGTCGCAAAATTATTTAGTAACGTTACAGTTTCTGTCTATTATGCATAAACAAACAAAGGATTCAGCCTGGTTCTTCAATAAGCCTCAACATTGAATGCAGTAAAAAAAATACTATAAAATCTCATTTTTATTCACATTCAAATCTATATATAATCGTGACGAACAAGCGAATGAAGCGCTTTATCGAAGGTAAAAGTCGAAAAATGCTTTGAGCAATTCCGCTTCACAGGCCGAGTGAAAGCAAAATATGCAGAAAGGAAAACGCTATAATAGAGCAACGCGATATTCCTTTCTCACTGTAATCGATTCAATTTCTACATGTATACCATATGTATATACACACAAACACATTGAGAGAGAGAGAGAGAGAGAGAGAGAGAGCAAGACAGAAAAAAAGAATAGAAAAAAGACACGGAAGAAAAAACGGATTAGAAGGTTCAGCAAAAGCTATAGTTTGCTGAGTAAGTTCAACATTTATAATTAAGAAGATTTGATGGTTCAACAAAGAAATTATGTCTGTAGTAAGCAATTATGAGAATGCTAATTTAGCTTATTCTTTGCTACAATAAGAATTGCTGATGTAACAAGTTTTCTTCATTATGGCAGCAAAAGTTGCTATCTTAGAATGCGATCCACTTGACGCTGCAAATGCTTTGAAGCATTCTTTGATCGGTTAATTCGTAAAATTTTTTCTTCTGATTGATCAACCAAGTATTTGCAACGTTAAATGGATCATACCTTTAGTCAGTTTTGTTCAAAATTTTAATCTATATATTGATTTTCATAGAAAGTTATCTTTGCTGTATTAACAAATTTTTACTCAATGGCGGAGATAAGGGAAGACGGAGAAGGCGACCTCCCCACAGTTCTCCAAACAGAAAGTTAGAATTTATTATATAACAAAATTTGTTTTTAAATTACATTTCATATCATGTGAATATATATATATATATATATATAAATATATGTGGCTAATAAAATACTGAATACCAACATGTATCATTTATATTTCATTATTATGATAATAATAGTAGTAATAATAATAATAGTAAATATAATAAAACAATAAAAATAATTAAAAGATATTAAAAATAACATCAATAATAAGTAAATATTTACATTTCATCATATCACCTCCTCCCCCCCCCCTCAGAATAATTCTCTGGATCCGCCTTTGTTTTTGCTGTGCTATATCAACAAATACGATTACCTATAAGCCCTAATTTTATTCAGATTTATAATTTTATATTTAACCAAGTAAACTGGCTGTCCATATGCGGCTGTAGATTTGAATCGGTGAAATTTTTAATTGTTTCAACAAATCTTTTTTTTCCGTGGGGAGAAAATTAAATTGTTTTCATTTCGTTCAATTTTTAAATAAATATTTACCAAATAAGGTACGTTGATAAATATGTTTTGTATCTTTTTTTATTATATATTTATAATATTTGCAATACTTCTTATGCATACACTAAATAATGTTTCGTCCATTAAATATTTTACGTGCTGTACATGTACTTCGCCGTTATAGCAATTATTTATTAAATGTCGAGAAAGATTACCACACAATAAAGTTTCGTTGCTGTTTGTAAATTCGATTTCTTGACCAAAGCTCTCACCAAAGCTTTTCAGAGATGCTTTGAGGAACATAGAGTACATGGAATAACTTCCTGCCGCAAAGAAAAGAAAAGCCTCCTGGAGAGCGAAAAAGGGAGAAAAGAACCAAAATGACAATAGAAAACAGCTCGTTGCTGATATTTTCGTGTTTTTTATTGTTTTCTGTCCTTTTCAATAACGAAAGAAAATTCGACACGGTCATTTGCTTCCATTGATGGAAGCTTATGGTATTCGTAATAAAAGGTGATAATAGCGCCATTCCGAGGAATTTTATTATTTTGTATCAATTTGTTCACATGTGTTTTCATACCATTCATTTGCTACGACGACACAATTAAAAAAATCTAGAGTTTAAATGTTTTGAATCATTTAAATTTTATTATTAACTTTGATGTGTGTGTGTGTGTGTAATAAAGTAAACGATTGTGGAAATAAAAGTATGTTTCTTTTAATTATGTTCATTTTTTTTATTGGGAGTACAAATTAGTTCGGTCCGTTTTTTGTGTTCAAAAATCCATTTATTTCAAAACAAAATGAATAAACAGATTAATTAAAGTATTGTCCATCGCTGGCTACTACTTTTTCCCATCTCTCAGGCAATTTTCGAATTCCTTCTCGAAAAAATGACTCGTCTTTGGAGGCGATCCAATTTTGGAGTCAATTTTCGATTTCTGCGAACCGATGACTTGCCAAATCGTGCTGCATCCTTCGGAACAACCAGTAATCAGAAGGAGTAATGTCCGGAGAATACGACGGGTGCGGGAAAACATCCCATTTGATCGTTTCCAAATATTTTTTTACAGCTTTTGCGACATGAGGCCGAGCGTTGTCATGAAAAAAAAAAAAAACTTTATCATGTCTTTACTCGTATTCCGGCCGTTTTTCTCGCAATTCACGGCTCAAACGAATCAATTGTAGCCGATACCGATCGCCCGTAATGGAATCACCACAGGTTTCAGCAGCTCATAGTAAACAACACTCTTTTGGTCCCACCAGATACAGAGCATGATCTTCGAACCATGAATGTTCGGCTTTGGTGTTGATGTTGAGGTCGATGGCAACGATTGACCGGGCTTAGCGTAGTATTTTTTCTTCTTGGGATTGTCGTAGAATATCCACTTCTCATCTCCAGTCACAATCCGATGCAAAAAACCTTTTCTTTGTTGCCTTTGCTACTCGCAAGTGAAAAGTCGTCTTTCAATCGTCTCTCGGTTTCAAGGCACCCAATTTCCTTGTTTTTGAATCATTCCCATGGCTCTCAATCGTACAGCATGGCTTGTTGAGTTACTCCCAATGATTCTGCAAGCTCCTCTTGCGTTTGACTCTGATCTTCTTCGAGTAATGCCTCTAATTCTTTGTCTTCGAATTTTTTTGGCTGTCCAGAGCGAGGCTTGTCTT